>NW_008794881.1:227603-242163 GCF_000699145.1 Aptenodytes forsteri | reverse complement strand
TGAGGAGCAGAAAAGGCCTTGACTGTGTGTCAGCACTGCTCAGCAGTAATGAAAACATCCCTGTGTTATCAACACTGTTTCCAGCACAAATCCAAAACAGAGCCCCATATGAGCTACTATGAAGAAAATTAACTCTATCCCAGCCAAAATCAGCACACTATCCCACAGTCTGAAACACAGAGGCCAGTGTAAAAAGTTGTGAAAGAAATAAATAAACAGAAACCAAGTAAACCCACGTCACTATTTCTCTAATCCACCTGAACTGGGAACTACTAGGGTCTGCATCTGACATAACCAAGGCGCAGACATCATATGAGGCACAAACATCACAGCAACTTTATTTGCACTGCTCTGAGACCACACGAATCCCTGGCACAAAAGTTCTTTCTGCTTTATGTAGAAATGCATTTGGTTTGGCTTTCCTTCCCTTCTCCAGAAATTTCTTCTTTGTTTAAGTTATGTAAAGGCAACAGACTTGAAAGTACAATTAAAAGATACAGTCACTTGTTATACGTATCATGCAGGAGCTAATCCGGACACGCTGTAACATAGCCTCGTGTTTCCTTCCACACTCCCTGACTTGAAAGCTTCCACCAACATTGTCACACAACCTTTGCGGCATTCAGCGTTTGCACCCACCGAGGTCACCAGTCCTTTAAAGCACTGCCACGAGCAGACTACTTGGCATTTCCGTCGTATTTCGAGTTGTAAACGGGATCAGGCAGGACTTTCTTAGGTAGGACAGTCTCAGTAATCTCAGTAATACCCCCTGCCGTGAGGATACAACGAAACAGCTGGGAAGCACTTCCTGGGAGCAAATCTGGAGCCCCTCTGCTTCCACTTGAACCCTTGCTGCCTTTATTAAACTCAGGAGAATCTCAGGCTCTGGCAGACTCTGGGCTCTCCCTTTAAAACACTTTCAAGGAGGTAACATACAGCATAAGTGTTATGGTCTTCTTGCATTCTCTCAGAAGAAAACCTGTCTCTGCAGAGAAGTAACATGAAAAAAAAAGCCACTTATACTTTATTTCTTATTTCTTACTTTCAACTTATACTTTACTTCTTCCCAACATCCATGTTCTTTAGCCTGCCAAAAAATCTCTTGGCAGCATCTTTCAGTCAGATGTGTATCACAGCTTCCCTGTCACGGTTTTTTGGCCTCATTTAGGCAGCGCACACATCCAAGCCCAAGACAGTCCCTGCAGAAGGGGAATCCTGATTCAGTTCTGATGTGCTGCTCTCCTCCTGCTTCCCAGTGCGCAGCTGATGTCGGCCCGTCCTCATACAAGCCCTGCAATTTCACTCGCATCTGTTTTGATTAAATTCACCAGATGATAGCCAAAACTATTCTGCCCTTTGAAAGTTATTGCCTCCCAATAACCTAATAAAACAAACATCTGGAAACTTTTAGAAGTTTAGATATGTCCTATTTGATTTACTGTATGAAGGGAAGAGGAACAGGACTGAAACAATAAGGGAGATTGGAAACAAATACATGGTTCAAACTTGAGAACTGCAAAACCCTGCTATTAACACCGTGTCTGAGCAGTATTAATGCTGCGGTGGCTCTGTGATAAATGAGATTAATATAAATTTTGTCTCCATTAGCATCTCCTATCTCTTTTTCTCCAAACTACATAGGACATCACTGCTCACGACACCCTCATCTATATGCAAAAACTAAGCAGCTTCTTTACTGTACAAAATCATCCATGTGCATTTAATGCTACATCCAAATTTCTGAATCCTGGCCTCTGTAGTGATTAAGCAAAACAAGTTTATGGGACTGGCTGCTCCATTATGAATGAGACACCAGCTCAGAAGTGCTCACTACACTTGATCTGGAGGGTAGGGACTCCTGACAGCAAACAGACCTGCAAAGGAGTTTTCTGCAGAAAAACGCAATTTGAGACCTAGATTAGGAAACACTAGACTGTACAATCCTGTGTGTGCACACACACGTCTGTGCTGTAAATACAGGTTGAGTTTCAAATAAAAGGCTCTATAGTTAGTGAAATCTTCCACCCTTACCTCCTGATTTATTATAATTATTTTTTAATAGTTGTCAGTGAGGGAAGCTTTAGCAACAATTTGGGCCTTTAGTCTTTTATCAGTTTTCCCTAAATCTGCTTGTTTTTCAGATTCACTCAGCTCTGCAGTTACTGCACACTCTGAAAGTTCCTAAAATCTTGCACAGGTTCCCACAAATGTGGTCTTTGTGATGTTTTTCTCTCCTCTATCCTGATATTAAAGATGCTCAACTTTTCACCATTTTCCCTGTTTGGTCTGGGAATTGTCACGTTAACCTCCTGACTGCTTCATTCTTACTCGCTTATCTTTTAGTTTCCCACTTGAATGAGAAGCTTTTGCACATACCAATGCAAGGAATAAAGATAGGAAAAGTAGTTAAACTTGAATTTAAAAAAATATTGTAGTACATTGCCTGCAGTGGAGCTACTATTCAAACATAGCTGGGTTTGCAAAGCTGTGCGGCAAGATGCCAGCAGCATGCTCCAGCTTCACACGTGAGTAGGAAAATGCTTTACTCAGAGATTCCCAGTTAACTTCACAGCTTGCAGGACTCTTTTCCCTCAAGTGCAGCTGCAACCTTCTAATCTGCACTGTAGCAGGTTGTGGTATTTGTAGTCATCAGGAATAAAATATTTCTGAGCTTTTTTCCTAATTCATAAGCAGGTTTTTTGCTAATGTGCGGAACAAATAAGCTGATAATATATATTCTCTGAACAGCAGCAACAGAGCTTTGGAAAAAATCTGTGCAGCAATAAGGTTGACAAGAACAGTGGCTTTGCTGTATTAATAGCTGAACTGTTCTGAAGTGTGGTAGAGATTCAGTCAAAACAAAGCATGATGTGGTATGAGCTGAGTAAAACTAATATATCTCAGAAATTGAAACCATATCATATTTTTATACAAAAAGTAATTAACTTCTGGTACCTTCATTTTCAAATCCTGAGTTTGAAGCCCCAGTGGGCTCAATTTTGAAGTGCAGAGCAACTGCCTGTAGCAAAATCACTTTAATATGTCATAGGTTGGGAACTTAAGTCAACAGATATTTTGGAGAAGCTAATCAATAAAGCTATACCAACCTTTAGACCTAGAAGAAATTATTCTAGCTGAGAGATCAACTTATATCTTTCTTCCCATGAAGAGTTAGCAATTTTATCTAAGTGCAACATGAAGAGACGGATTCCCTGCAACTGAAGGAAAGGGTGTTAGATTTTATTACACTGGGATAAGTCTAAGAGGAACTCCTATCGAATTCACCAAATAAACTTTAGCCAGGGATTAACAATGAAAGAGGAGATGTGGCAGATGGTGGTGCTCATGGAGTAACGTGGTCCTATTTACATTTTCTCCCACTGAAAGGAAGCATTCAACAATAAAAAAAAGAAGGCTCCTGGCAATGAATTTGGAAACTTCTTAGAATAATCTATTTAATACAGGAGAAACAGAAGAATTCTTTCCAAACTGGGATTTGACATTTACACTAGCAAGAATAATATCTCTAGTAATACTAGGGAGTTTGAAGATACAAGAGCTGTTAATATTACCATTTCAGTACATAAACTTGTCATCAACTGGGGGTAAAGAAATCTGTTCCTCCATGGCATCACATCACACTTAATTAAACAAATTGGGGGAAAGATACAAGGGGAAAGAGAAAGGGGGAGGGGACGGGGAAGGAAATACTCTTTTTTTTGCTGAGTCCATCCATCACTGGTTACAGTTAGCAACAAAAAATCAAATTAGTTGCACCAGTGGTCTGTTCAAACCTGACAATTTCTGTATTTCTAGTTTAAATTAGAGTAGAATCAATGGAAGTTTTACAAAGATAAGTTAAAGGCAAAGCTTACAACGCACAGCATTCAATCTGCCTGCCAAGGCAAGGTTTAGCCTTACAGGAGTCATTAAGGTTAATGCAATCTATACTGATGTGACGGTAAGATGCTCTATTTTCATTACACCAGAAAGAAGCTCTGATTCACTGTGGTTAGGCCTAATTGACAGTTTCCAAATCATACGGTAGTAATTGTTTACAGTTGTAGAAAGGGAGTATATTGTTTTCACTGCTGGTTTACTTGATGCATTTATCCTCTTAATCCCTCTCACTTAATTCTCTTTGGTAGGTGGAAATAAGAAATAATTGAATTCTAGTATCTTTTGACATTTACTTTTCAGCTAAGAAACTGTTTTGCTTTTTGACCAGGAATTCAGGTCAGGGGAAGAGCTTGAACACGACTGCCTCTTCCTTCTGAGAACGACCACCTAGCCCAGCTCACCCAGCTCCTTGATTTAGTTTGGACAAATCAAAAGCATGTTCACTGGCTCCAGAAAGCTAGAAGATGCATTCAGAGTGCCACAAGTTTTCTTACTAACAAAAGCAAAATGCGTATTCAGCCTGCTGCACATCTGACTCATCTCTTCTACCTCCTCATCCCGTTCTTCAGATACTCGCTTGTAGCAGCCTCTATTTTGTGTGCTCTCGTCATCCATTGTTCTCCTTGGAAGAAGTCTGGTACTCCGTTGCCATTGCTGAGCGTTGGAAGGCCCTGTACCTATGGAAGAGCTACTTCAGGGCAGCTCTTTGTGTGAGGACAGACTGATGCGGGGCTTGGAGGAGGCGGTGGGTGAGTTGGGGAAAGAACCACAGCAGAGGCGGCCCCAAGATCCTGCATGGCTGAGGTATGGCATGAGAAACCCCGTGAACAAGCCCAGCTTCCACGCAGGGTATGGATCGGGGGTGATCAGCAGCCTCAGGAGCTTCGTCCAGTCATTCCTTGCAATTGCAGTGCGGTAGCTCCGGGAGCGTACTGAGGCAATGCAGCTTAAGTAGGTCTCTAAGCAAACTTCAAAACCCAGCAGTTTAGAAACCATTCTCCTCAAAACCCCCTTCTGCCAAGCTCACACAGGACGTTTTATAACATAGTCCTCGTTAGAGCAGCTTTCCATGCAGAGCGGAGAAATGCTTTCAAAGGACTGTGCCATTTGGAAAGTTTTCACAGACAGGCACATCCTAAGGAGCCAACAGAGCTGGTTATTTAAATGCCCTGCTCCATAGAGGTTTTCTAATCTGATCTGGAGATCCTGCTGACAGCACTTTCTTGATGAGAGATCGCCTCATAAGGGTGGTCTGTTCCAGGGGCTTCAACAGGTATACACAGTGCATGCTTAATGAAGTTCATTTTCTGCAAGGGAAGTGCAGGGGCATGCCTTTGCTTCTAGGACAAATGATCAGATGATTACAAAAATAAAAGAAAGAAAGAAAGAAAGTATCCATTTATAAATTAATAGCCAACAACACCTAGGTGACAGGGAAATAAGACTGCGATAGTTTGGCAAGGCCATGGTAGATATGTGAACATCGCTAATACAGGAGGGAACTTTTGAAAAAAGATATAGGAATTATCATCTATAGAGTCAAATATATTTATTTAACAAGTATAAAATCAAATTCTCATGTGAAATATAATGAATTCTGCATGAACTAAATGAAAAGCAAACACCTTATAAGCTCCCTGAGTGAACCTGAATGCTTCATGGTTTGTAAAACTGGCCATATTGATATTTGATGTGATGGTGATCACAAATTCTGACTCACATTTTCATACCAAGCAGTGCTGTGATGCTTTAGGGTGGATAAGCCTCTGGTTGAGCACGTCTCCTAATTTGCTTAGCGCCTTTTATAAACTTCGAAATGAATTCAGGAAACATCAGCTCTTGAGGAAGGCACCATGAGATGCTACACGTGCTGAATCGGGTATTTCATGCTGTAATAAATCCCATCTAGAGTCAACTGTTTCTAAATTTAAAAACAAAGGGATAAAATCAAGTGCATACAGTCAGGTCTGTTAGGTACTACCCTACATGTCTAGGGTGCAATATCAAGGAAATAATAAATTCTCAGATACTGGAAGTTAAAAGATGAACACAGTCACAGGGCCCAGCCACTAAATCCAGTGAGAGCTGCTGAAAGAGATGATTAGTTTGGGGGAAGGTACTAGATATCATAGGCTCAAGTCTACAAAAACGTCATCCCAGAGGGTGTTTCAGTAGCATTCGTGATGGCAGTGAAGTAGTTAAGTGAACCAGTGCTGAAGGACAAAGTTAATTCTGTTTCTAATTCTATGAGTTAAGGTTTGCACAAGAGGTCTCTGAAGCATCTGTACACGCTCCCTCCAGCTATTGCTTTATGAATCCTGCAATTTTCTCTCCACGTGAGGCTGCAAACCTCTGTAATTCACTGTCTTTCCCTACACATGCAGTTCAGCAACTTCTTCTCTCTTAGAGCCAGTGATGGGGTTTGCCGGGGAAATTCAGCTCTCTTAAAGCACAGAATTGCTTCTTACACACACAGGCATTTTCAGAGAATCTGTTTTAAAGCAGTAATGGAGATGGTAGTGTGTCCAAATCATTTCAGGACCCCCCCAAAATCAACATCTTGTGGCCACATTCCCACAGCTGTAGGGTCTGAGACTGTACCTGTCCCTTGCCAAGGCTGTCCTTTAACGCTGGGTTATTTGTCTTTTTAGGATGCCTGAAATCAGTGAATCTTTCAGAAGGCTGTAACGTATGAAACTTTAAAAAGTGTAAACCCACTCAGTTTCAGTACCCAGGACTGACAATAACTTCCTTCCTCTGACTATGGTTCTTACATAGTCTCTTATTTTACTCACTTAGCAAAGAACATGGTGACTAATGCAGCCTTTGAGTCTTCCACCACATCACATCTCTCAGCCTAATCACTTAGTACTCCCAAATGCTTAAGGCAGCAGCCACTGAAAAATATGAGAAAACCAGTTCTTTATCAGCCAAGAGACCAAGTATCTAAGGACTCCTGTCCATTCCTGCAGTTACAGAACTTGTTCTGGTCTAAGATGAAGCGTTGTCCATGGACAAGCTGCCAGCTCCCTTCTCACACACGTTGGGCGTGAGCTGAGGGCACTGCTGATGCCTTTGTTCAACAGCGTTTGACTTTACATACCAAGCTGGTTGCAGCCTGCACAAACCTGACCGAATGGGCTATCCCTGGAAGTGCTACCCCAGATACGCATTTGCTGGGCTTTTTTTTTTATTTTACTGGTAGCAAATTGAAAGAAGCAGATAAAATCCTTCTCTTAGCACTTCACCTTTACTTGCCTGAAGGAGAGGAGGGATCCCCATGGTATGCTACGCAATTCAGCCCATGCGACGGAGGACAGCAAAGCAGACAGGGTGCAGTGGTTGGTCTGTACATCCTCCGTTGGCCATACGGCACCTTTCACTATCCTTTCTTTTGACATCTTCACCTTAGGAGTGTCCTGAGTCTGTGCAGTTAGTTACTAACATGAAGGGGCTGCCGGAGCCATTATAGGACTGTTAGTGCTACTGAAAACCAAAATAATTCACACCAATGATTAATGAAGAACAGATATACCTGAAGTATTATGTCTAGACCCCACGTCATAGCCTGGACTGAAGGTTGTGTCAGACTTTCAGTTTAACTGAAATGCTGTAGGAGGTTTGCATGTTTGTGCAACAGCATTCTCCTGGGATTACTCGGTCTTGCATTATTATGCTGTCCTGAGCAGACAATATTGAAAGATATTTGATACTGTCAGGTTGCTTTTTCCTATAAAGTTTTATTGTTACGTAAAGGAAGCATTTGTTTTCCCTTCCCTAACACATTTTCCTTCCTGCTCCAATTTGGTTAATTGACTGTTACGAATTTTATTTGTGGCTGGTTTTAGAATGTCAGCAAAATATCTGGTATCTGTAGCAAAACTCTGTTCTCACAAATCGCTGTTTCTGTGAGATACTATCAGTGACATCTTCAACTTATCTGCCTTGCTGAGGTTCCAGGTAAAAGCTACACATTTACAGAAGCTTTTGGGGTCTTTGATATTGTCCCACGCCAAAATACAGCCATCTGCTGGTAATTAGACCTGTCAATAATTACTGGAGCTGGGTGAACTGGGAAGATGTAAACAGAGGCTTGTAAACGCCTCCTCTATTTGTCACAGCAAAGTAACATGTAGCTATATTGGCTCCACAGAGGCGCATGAGTGGCAGTAGTCTCCTGTCAAGAATTAGCTGTTTAACTCGGTTCAATGCCTGGCTGATCCGCAGGGTCTGCTCCCAGAGCTGTGCTGCGCTGTGCGGTGTCTGCAGCGCCTCCGCGGCGCCCGAGACCCCCAGCCTTCTAACTATAATCACGGTGATATTATAATCACTTGAAAAAAAAGCCTGTAAGGATGCTCTGGCACACTCAGGAGACACTGCTGTAGCTTCACAGCTTTGGAAGACTCCCCAACACGACGGATCCTCAAGGGAAGAGTTGCACCAGCTGTAACACAGCCATTTGCAAATATCGGAGCTATATAACTGCCTGCACACAGGTGGGAATCGGGAGCACGGGAGCCTCTGTACAGCTGCAGGCACGGGGCAGCTGAGCACGACAAACTGCACTGTCGCGTGCGTATGACACCAGCTAGCCACAGTGTCATTGTCCCCAGCCTGCTGGGAGGCTGGAGGAGGTGATGATGGGTAAAGAGGTTGTGTATGGCTGCACTGCTTTCAGGGGCTAAGGTGCTCCGCTGTTCATCTAAAGCTTAGATGAACAAGACAAAGCCTGACAGCTCTGGATTTCGAGGGCATGTTTTGAGTGAGAGCCAAACAATAGAAAATGGCAAATGGGAATTCAGACTCTTCTCGTGTCGTCCCACCATGGAGAGGGAAGTTCCCAGCAGGGTCAACCCGAATGTCCTAGTTTCAGCTGGAGGGGTAAAAACACAGCTCCAAATTGTGATTTACTGAGGTCTGAAACACAGCTTTGAGCTGAATACTCAAAATTTGATTAAAGTTTAAAAACTGAAGCCCCGGCCAGACTCTGCACCTTTAACGTAGTGATTCTGTTAGTGGTTAAACAAACCTGCTGGCAAAGCAAATAGCCGCAGATTTTCATGCCATTTTGCCAGCTACTGAGTGGTTTACTGGAGCAGTCCAATGCTCAGATACAAACAAGAGAGAAACAGTTTAAGCTTTGCAGGGTTCATGGTATTCTCCCCCAATGACTTTCATCTCTCAGGCCTGAGATGTGTTAATCTTGTGTTGCTCAACACATATGTGAGAACTGCAGCGGCTGCTACAGCTAAGCTGAGCATGTCAGCAGCTCATCCTCCTCCCAAATCATGTAAAACTTTCCAAGCTTGAGCAATTCTCAAAATTCATCTCAGGTCTAGCTAAACACAACGTGTCACTTTCATTTTGACACCATCAGATGCCTGGCCCTGATACACTACAAGATGAAACCGCTTTTCTGAGTAGAGTTTCACTCTGAATTTTTGCAGGTGGAGACCCAAATATATTTTTACACAGTGGAAACTAAATAAATTAGAGTCTTAAGGATGAGTTTGCTGGGTTTTACATAGCTCCAGTGTGCCTTGATGTTTAATGCTTTCACTGTCATTATTCAAAGGAACTTGTGCTGCAAATTCCAGCTAATCCAATGCAAATGTAGAGTACATGCATGGACCATCTCTCAGCTTTATAAGCAAAATATAGGCTGCAGGGACTTTTATAACCTTGGGCAAAAAAGTGTGTATGAAATCTGCAGCGAAAGAGCACCCGCCATTGAAGAGGCCTCATTGGCAGTGTCCATGAGCTGATCTGCCTCACATACAAACCAGCAATCTGAGCTGGGCATTGCAAGCACTGTCTACTCATGAGAAAGAGCAAAGCTCCTTCTTGTGTGAACCCCTTTGATAAATCCTTAAAACCCCCCCCGCCATTGAAGAGGCCTCATTGGCAGTGTCCATGAGCTGATCTGCCTCACATACAAACCAGCAATCTGAGCTGGGCATTGCAAGCACTGTCTACTCATGAGAAAGAGCAAAGCTCCTTCTTGTGTGAACCCCTTTGATAAATCCTTTTTGATTCAGTCCTCTAGGAAGTGAGTTCCTCTAAGACAATTTGCTTACACTGCTTTGTCAGCAAGACTCTCAGTGTGGTTATGGAAATTTCAACTTTCAATCAATAAAATAAGAGTAAGACTTGCTTATCTTTGAAAAAGAAGGAACTCAAAAGCAAATCATACTCTATTCAACTAAATAAAGGTATTTGTGTTGGATCTCATGTAATACCACCAGCAACAACAAATGGGCAGATAAATACAAGAGGTGAGGATTTTTATAATTTCTTAAGCTATTTCTAATGCACCGATACTTTTGTTGGCAACTTCTTTAACAGGCTGAGAAAAAAGATGAATAAAACTCAACATTGGCAGCTGAGACCCCAGTGTTAGTACAATTTGGCTGACGGGAGTTTGCAAGGATACGTCATGCATCTAACGCACGGTCTATATTCCTCCGCGTGCATGTGAGGAAAGGCTTTCAGGGAGCCACAAAACACAGTGAGCAACGACGCAAACTGATACCACTTTTAAAGAGAAAGATGCATATACTGAAAAGACACTCAGATAATCAATGTGAAAAAGAGTCCTATAAGACTTTCAATCAATGATCTTTACTCTTTTCCTCTAGTCGTGTTGGCCTTTATTTAAAACCCTTTCTCCCCAGAACACGCAGTGTCCACATAAGCTGAATACTTACCTTTGCCTGTATCCCCCTTCCCCTTCCAAAATGCAGCACACTGATTAATAATGGGCCATCCAGCCCTCTATCCATGTAAAGAACATCTTTACAGTAGCTTTAAACCTAAAATACAAGTTTTGGAAAAACCTAGAGTGTTTGCACAAAATTCTGCAAAAAAACTTCCATATATTTAGTGCCACCTCTTGCAAAGGTCAGCCAAACCTGAAAATGCAGATAACTGGAGACTCTTCTCAGCCTGGAAAGAGGCAACCACACACATGGAAGGCTCAGCTTCGTGGATGGTGAGACTTACATCATCTTTGCTTGGCCTCACTGATGAGCTCCTGTCGTGCATCCCCGACACTTCACACAGGTCCCACTAGTGATGGTTATTGTTTTGTTCCTGTTTCAAGGTTGGTTGAGATGTTTAAAACAAGAAAATAATGAAGAGAAAACATTTATATGCAAATACTTGCATTCATATATACATTTACATGTTTGTACAGAGGAGTTGTTTCCTGCATGAACTAAAAACCTCCTTGTAAACAGACATTGAATATCATCATAATGGAAAAATGCTTCAAAGGAAGGCTTACAAACAGAGTTGATCTCAGTATAAATTTATATTCAATACCTTAAAGACGTTATTTTTCAGGAGGTGGTATCTCAGTATAAATTTATATTCAATACCTAAAAGACGTTATTTTTCAGGAGGTGGTGGAAAAAGAAATGCCAGCTTCTTTAAATAAAATATTTAAACCATTCCTCATCACAAAACCTGCACTAAAAAACATTCAGCCTAAGTATTGTTAAAACCTAGCACTTTCATTTTGACCCTTCCTATCTAACTGATAAGTAATGCCTGCAGATTAGTGTCCACCATAGATGCAAGAGTACCACACAGGTCTGCAGGTAGCCAATACTCCGTATGTGCTTTTTTCCCTCTCCTCTGTAGCCCTCTCTGCTTTGAACATGGTTTTTGTTATTGCTCTGTGAGCGTTTTGCACCAAAGCATTGGCGTACACTTGTTCTCTGAGCTTGGCGTGGCCACACTGATTATATTAAAACCCTTACAATTTACAAAGTGTTTGGGTTCATTTGGTCTATCCATTTTTGCTGCCCAGCAAAAGAGCTGAAATGAATGAATTAATTTTTAAAACAAATAGGACTTGACAGCAGAGACACAGATTTGTGTGAATGGCAAAAGGTGCCTAATTAAGAGCTCTAGGGATGAGGAGGCTTTCATTTCTCTAATGAAAAGGAGCTTTGTGGGCTTCCAAGAGTTATCCAGCTCCAGCAGAATGGATCTCTTCTCCAGGGAGAAAAAGACAATTCATTTTTCATGCCTCCACTTAGTTACTTTTACCCATTTTGCCTTCTGTGTGAAACTTGGGTCAAAGCTTTCAGGTGACCATCGGTTTCCAAATGCTGAAACAGATACCTGGAAGGGATGTTTCCAATTTCCAGGCAGCACGGAGTGACCATTTCTAAAATTGAACTTGCTCACCGTGTCCCCTAACAGCCTGCCTAAAACACCTGGAATCTTCTCTCTAAAAAAGCAAAAGATCCCAGTTCTTTACTGTGTGTGTTCCAGTCATGATGGCAACACCGTGGCTGGATGTAAATAAACCTGATTAGCCGAGCACACTGGTCTCCCTATTGTCTTCCATAATAAAAATATACAGAACATAAAATAAAATGTTAATAGGCAGGATTGCGTCAACTATTGCACTGCTATTAGGAAACCAGCTAGGAGGTGGCTCTAGCCAACAACAAAGCTTGCTCTGAACACTGCTGCTCATTTGAAGTCCCCCAAGGGGAAAAGGCAGGGTGTTTCCGCATTTGATTACTCCTTGTACGATTAATCTGGGCTTGCTTAATCCTCACCCACAGTGCGCTATGTGCATCTGCTTTAGAAGTCCGTTTGAGTATTTTAGAGGTGCTAAAACCGAAGAAAGAGCCCTTAAAGCTGCAGATTTACTTTTAATTTTTGTTTTTTTTCAAATAAAGAAACAAGTCCTTATGTAAACTGGGGAGGACTTATGGCTGGCTTGGCCTACAGTCGCAGTACTGTGCAGCAGCAATTACTGTGTTTGTGCGGGGCTTGAGGCAGGCGCCAGGAAGAAGCCAAGCTGCTGGGTTTCCATCGTCTTTGCAGTACTTACAAAGACTTTTTGGAAATTTTAATAATACCAGCATCCAAACTGAGCCCGTGGTTTGCAGAAAGAATTCAGTTGTACTGTTCCATGAGCAGCATAACCCTGGGGGCAATCTTATTTACAGACCCTGGATGAGGCTGGACTGCTTCTTAGCCCAAGAGAGCGCTTTGAAGTGCCTTCGTCAAGTTATTCATAGTCTTTTAACTGAGGATGTTCTTTCCATCTCTCCATCATTCCTCATGATACTCTGTCTTCTCAATTCTTTTGCTTTAAAATGAGATTAGTCCAAATTAGCAAGACCCCTTTGTGTCCTAAATGTTCCTTGGCACACACCCGGTGAGGCGCATCTGGCACTGTTTTACCCAGGAACAGCGCTGCAGGGACCCACAGCAAGGCCTTCGGTGTGGCTGCACCCATGCTAAACCAGATGTGGCTGAGGAAACCAGGAGCAGAGTTAAAAATGCTTTTATTCCTCAGAAGAGCCATGATTTAGTGACGAATTGGGACAAGTTACAGATCTTAAGTAACGTTTGATTTTGACCTGCCTACAGGAAAGCACCTTGTTCTTGTGTGAAATAAATGCTTGTGAAAGAGCATCCCAAAGTGCATGCTGTCCACCATGGCACCGAGCAGCCAGCCAGCCTCAGGCAGAAGACAAATGGGGCAGAGCCTGATGCAGAATATTTATGTGTTGTGGACACATTAGTCCATGCAGGTGAGCAACACTGGGCATTTTGTCCATCGTAGCCAGTAGGAAAGGTGGCTCACGCCTAACGCCACCTCCTGCATCTCTATAGGCATTAGGGAATCCGGACCGGTAAGCACAGACATCATGTTTGTGCTTTGTCTGCCATTATTCATGACCTAAGAGAGAAACATCTCCGTTGTGCCTAACGTTGAGAAGCAAAGAATAAAAGCAAGTGGGAGAAAAAAGCATTTCCCCCATATTTAAGCAGCACAGCTGCTGAGGCTGCGAACCCAAGCATAGAGCTTAATGAGAGGGTACAAACGAAATCTCCGTGAGCGTCTGTGCACCGTGGCGGATGCTCTGCATCCAAATAGGAGCAAAATGGCAACTTCTCAGACAAAGATGCTTTCATCTGAGAGTTCAGTACATAGAAAACAGAGCATAGCTTGGCACCCACCTACTTATAAAGTATTAGAGGTGATGAACTTAAACAAAGCATCTTGTTTTTCCTGGCAAACAAAAAGGAAAATCATTTTAACTAAACTGGCTTTAGTGAAACATGAGGAGCTGCTGCCAGCAATCCAATTTAGGACTTTGCAGGTTTTTTTAGTTCATAACCCTTCGAATGTACCCATTCACTTAGGCTAACTTTCTGGTGAGCGGGACTGTTTATTTCACTAGCAGTCTTTAAAGCTCAGTGGGGAAAGTTTATATTTCTTCCTATTTTCTCCAAAATAAAAACATCCAGATGGATGGAAATTTTACAAAACGGAAGAGGACAGACAGATCTGCTTTCTCAACTCTGTGTATACACGCACACCCCATTGGTACCGAAAAATAAAGACAAAGGAACGTGCCTATGATTCCATTCTTCATATGTAAGTTTGTCCTGAACTGGATGGGAATAACGACAAACTGACTATCTGCCCCCCCAAATTCATAAGGATTAAGATTTGCTGTTTTGTGAGCTCAAATTACAGCATCTGTTTTGGCTGAAGGTAAATGTAGTACAGAACTGTATTTCTGAAACACAGCCTGACAACTGATCATAGAATCATAGAATCATAGAATCATTGAGGTTGGAAAGGACCTCTAAGATCATCGAGTCCAACCGTCAACCCACC
>NW_008794881.1:216362-227365 GCF_000699145.1 Aptenodytes forsteri | reverse complement strand
GATGATCTCAGTAAATATGTACTTGTTTAGAAATTTATTAGGAAGAAGTACACCAACCTGACTCTGCAACCCAGGAATACATCTCTCACAGATATTACCATCACATCTTTGTTCTGAAATGTAGTCTGAAAAATAAAAATCATAGCCAGATTTTCATCTATATATGTAAATACTTGTACTTGTAAGTAGTGATCTGGAATTTTCATAAAAGCCTCCAAAGTAAAAAAGTTGGCAAGCATATGAAATAGTATTATTATACGAACTATCTTCATGCTGCGCTCAGAACACCAAAACTGAATTTAATTTGAAAAATTTCAAAGTGGATTGAATGTTAAAAATGAAAACTTGAAAAAGTTTGATTATGCTGAAAAGTATTGTACTTGAGAGCAAGTGAAGCAATGGTCCATTGGGAAAAATGGAGAGCAGCCTCTACTTGCTCCTTTCAGGTTTCGTTATAACTGTGAATCTCCACTTGTGCTATCTGGAAGGCCTGATGAGACCTGCCCGTTTTTCAAAGCTAACATTGGTTAATTTATGGTTTCACACAGAACAGACATTTTTGCATGCTTCGGCAAACAAGCGAGAGATATTTCAGTAGTGATGACTGAATTCATGATTTCTCAGGTTGATTTAAATTGAAATCCCTGAGTTCTGTTTTGATTTTCAAAGGATTTTTTTCAGGAGTAAGTCCAAAGGTTGTAAACCAACACCATTTTTTAAACCATACAAATCAGTCAGACCTTTTCTCCTATAATTCCTGTGCATCCTACCATCACAGCGACCTCCTCTAAGGAAGCTTATAGAGTGTCCCGTTCCGATTTTGCTTGTTACAGCAAACACGAAAACAATGTCATCAAAGGGAGGAAGAAAAGTGGGCTGAACTGAAGTAGGGCAGTTAATACGAAATATGAAAGTGCCATGTGGAAGTTGGCACCACGGTAATTTGAATCCGTTTGGGTATTTTATATGAGTTTGTGTGGGTTGTTTCTCTCACGAGGGAGGAGTGGTGCTAGCAGTCATCACTCAGTTCAATCGTAACACTTGGGAAGAAGCAAGTACTTTGTGCAGGTTCACCAAACCAACCAACATAACTGATTATTTCCAGTCTGGAGGGTCAGGATGGCTCAGCACACCCGAGGGAGGCTGGGGGCCCTGCAGCCAGGTCCGACCAAGAGTCCAGACCATCAGGAAAATCCGTGGTGACAAAGAAAGGTCCAAAGTGAAGCCGAGAAGTCAAACCGCAGCTTGGGGTCAGCTCCAGTGATGGTGACCAGAGCCGGACCCAGCCCAGCGATCCCTGGGGACAAGGCAGGTCTCAGGTGGGGCCAGGTCACCAGTCAGGGCCTGGATCAGCAGGCATCAATGTCCGGGCAGGGGCACGGCTGAGGTGGGCTGGGACCAGCCCTCCTATGATGTAGCTCAGGGGAGACCTCGGGTGATGCTGGTAAGGGTCGTTAATGCCTATTAGAGCCCTCTGGCCCTGACAGAGGACTGCGCTGGCTGCAGAGAGCGTTGCAACACATGGGCACCTTGCGAGCAAGTCTCCTCCATGGGGGTAGTCTCAAAAAAAGACCATCTTGTCCCCCTACCAAGTCAACTACCTCTTCACAGTTATTCAAAAGGCTCAGCAGTAACTTGTGAAGTGCCACAACTCCCTCTTTGTTTTTTTCCAGCGTCACTGGGAATTCAGTTCACTAAAGGCTGGTATTCTGAGAAAGGAAGACAAAACACTGGCAAACTAAATGCAGCCGTTCAGGCTTTACCCAGTTGCAGATCTGCTGAGTTCAATCCGTGTAAACCACAGGCACAATCTGCTGAATAACCTCGTCCTTCTCCCCCAAGGCGGTGGGCATACAGGCGTTCCATACGGGCTCCTCCTTCCTTTAAGAGCCATTGAAGCATGTAATTTAAGGGAGCTGATGAGACCATCGGTGCTGCAGTCAGTAGATGGCAGTTACACCTCTGCAAAAGCCTAACCTCGAAAGAGGGCAGATGTTAGTCTATGAAAAATGAGTTGATGGAAATGAAATAATACTTAAAAATAAAAAAACAATGACTGAGTTTCCTTCTTTCGAATGCCTTTGATGTGGATAGCTTGGTTGGAATTTATCAGCTTGGCTAAAAAACCATTTGCTCCTTCTGACTTTCTGCTTCTTCTACATTTTATTAATTTTAGACTTTCTAAAACTTAGCTTTTGAGCCTAAGGAGTTCTGGCTGCATTCTGTGAACAACGCATGGCAAAGCCTGACTTGCGTCTCTGAAGTAACCAGAATCTTTTAAATCTGGAAAGAATGAGCTTTAAAAAAGGAAGAGAAGTCCCCTAGCTCACCGGTCATATAGGCAGGGACTAGGAGGTGCTCCCAGGAAAATCTAGAAGGGCCAAAAGGAAAAATAAAAATAATGAGTGTAAAAAGAAACTATTCAGCTTCTTCCAATATCACAGAGTGTTTACTTCAGGCTCAGCAGGAGTCTTGGGCCAAAATTAACAGAGAAAAGGCATAGAACTTATTTTTATCTTAAGCAGGTTGCTTTTTCCTTGCTTCTTCCCCTACGCAATCATTCACGGACTTAAGAGCAGAAAAAGCATTCAAAAGGCTGAAGAGTAATAGTTACTATTTATTCGCTTCTGACTGAAATAAAGGACTATGGCCTTGCCTCCAAGGGCAGCATTTTCTTTGACTTTATATCCACACCCATTTAAACAATCAGCTTTCTAAACAATATTTCACGAAGTTACAGGCACTGAGTAATGCTGTAATAAAATGAATGATTTTTAAACGTTTGGCAGACTTCAATTTTCTTCCCGGATCACTAGCGGAGCAATAGCGGACGTTGCTTACGCGTCCGCAAGAGCCGCTTCCTCGAGGGACCGTTTCAGCTCTCCAGCTCCCGCGGCTGCCAGCGAGTGCCGAGCCTGCCTGTCCCCTCTTATTCCTGACAGATAACACTTCCCCTTTGTTTACTTTCAGAGTGAAAAAATTTGTGTAATATCGTAAGTTTGGGAATAGATCGTTGCGCAAATTATTCATGAGCTATGCATTATGCATAGGGCGTTGTAATGGTAAAAAAGAGTAGCTTGTACTATCACATTTGCCTCGTGTAGACATTTAATCTGTACACAGCCTTATACGTGGGCCACTTAGAGTCTAGTTTCTTGTGTGAATAAAATACAGGCTTTCCGCAGCCTGCAGCAGGGAGATGTGCCGTAACGCTCACTGCCCTGCTGGAGGTGCAACCTGTTTCGGGCTCTTTCCTTTCCTTTCGGGGGTTGAGCCAGCTCAGCTCACGACAGCACCATCCCGCTGCACCAGTTCAGGCGTTTGCAGTTTGGCCCCAAGCCCCGACTCCGCTGTCGGTCCGGCTGCATCCTTGTGTAGCAAACACCTTCCAAATAGTTTGCATCAATCGGAGGGAAGCAGCGGAGCTTCCTGCAGGTAATTCTGAGCAATTACTCATCTTTCCAGACCTTCCTTTAAGCTGGGCGCAGACTGTGGCATTCGGAGCACATTACACAGCCTCGTGTGCAGATGTCGCAATCAGGCATCCGGGGGGTCTGAGGACCAAGAACCGCCAGCCATATGGCTCAGGAGGGTTGCGACATGAGATTGTCTTTCATCCGTATCTTATGCTGAGCTTTATTTCAGCATTCAGATGGAGGAACTTTTCTTAAAACGGACAGTAAAAGTGCTTTTCCTTTTGTTCTTTTCCAAGTATCTTTTACCAAGCATGGTCTTACACACACACACACACAGAGTGTTGCAGGTAACCAAGAGCAGCAGTTGGAATTTCCCCTTGAACGCATAAAAGCAGTGATTGAGGAAGTAGCTAATCACGACAGCAAAACGGAACATATTGTCAGGGGAAACAAATCTTTCGGAAGTTTCTAAAGCAGTATTTCATGAGGCATAGTCCTCGTTTACTCCTTGCACTTCTGCCCTGCTGGGTCAGAACATAAAGCTTCCTTCAGCTCTCACCATAACATTCGAGTCCTTATTAAAACCCCAACGCCCAAGTCAAAGGCTTTTTCCTTTTCTCAGGAACTGCCATTTCTCGTGAAAAGCGGAAAGCACCCACAGAAGTTTGCATTTCCGTAAGAACTCCCTTTCCCAGTGGAAAGAGCAGGTTCAAGCTGAATTTAAGCAACGCTTTTCCCTTGGCAGTGATCTGATATGCTACAAACCCACATTACTTGGGCTGGTTTTCTGTCAACAGGAAGAGATGAAAAAATGTTCTTCGTGAACATAGTCATCTTTTTCTGGGTAGAATTTCCAATAGTACAACCCCCTTTTGAGTGCTTGTCTGTTTAAAGGATGTGCAGGGCTGCCCAATGCTAACAGACACTAATCTGTTCAGCACAGTCCAATTTCTCAAATCTGAGAAAGCAATCAATTTTATGGTAAAATAGAGGAGTGTAAAAATCTGAGATTATGCCATTTCATGCCTGTTCACGCTCCATTACTGGCAGACTGAAACAGTAAAGGCAAAAAACTTTCCTTGCTGATCACCAGTCCTACAAATCAGGTGCAACTTCTACCTACACAAGTCCAGCAGCACCAGTCTCCAAATGCATCTTAAGAACTAAGTAAACATTGTGTTTTTCTCCTTTCTGTGCTAACTTTGTCTTCCAGGAACATGCAAAAGAATTTTCCAGGTCTTGTTTCTAGCACTGTAGCAAGAGCAATGGATAAAGAGAACAGAAAGCACCCCAAATGTAACCCCGGTTACACAGGCTTGACTGTCCAAAGAGGATCTACAGGAATAATTTAGTATCTTGATCTAGTGATGAAGCTTTGAATGTTGACAATGACTAGCAAACCTCATTAAAAATGGGTCATTCTTTAAGAATAGAAAGGACACTGACAGCTTCTGCCTCTGGACCAACCCAAGGTATACGGCAATCCAGTAACTGTGAGGCTCTGGGACTCCTTCCTCTGCCAGTGCGAACGCAAGCGACTTTATTCAGCTGTGGGGATGGCTTCAGGAAAGAGACACACAGCTCCACTCTGCCTCTATAGCAGCGCCTGTGGCACTAGAAGTGGTTTGTTTTTACAGTGGGAGCATATTTCTGTATCGATAAAGCCGTCCTTGGCTACAAAGCTGGTGACTTGAAATCATGGGGCATTGCAAAGGGCTGGGAGAAAGGAAGGGGAGGGTTCTTCCAACAGAGCAGCACTGTGTGAGGCTAGCAGCCTAGAAGAGCCAGGGGCTTTCTGAGGATAAACACATTCACCAATTAGAATTCACAATCCTTAGTGGCAAAAGGTAGTAAAAACTATTCCACTACCTATTAACAGTGTGTATTTATATGTACACATATACACACACCTCTTAAATCCAATGCTTTCGGCTTCGCAGCCCAAGCACACACGTTCGTAATTTATTTAAGGCATCAGTCACAGGAGACTGATGGTCTGTTAATGCTCCGATACCAGCAACGCTGGTATCCGATGCTGGGTGGTGTTGTCTCATTGTTTTTCTCACTCGTTATAGAGACAGGAAACCTTTTAGAAAACTGCCTTTCACTCAGCTCTAGGTTTGCTCAACTCCTACTGCAGCAGAACATTGCCCCAACCCCAGACTCCTGCGTGGTCTGGGGATACAAACGCCAGCTAGGACAGAGCCATTAGCAGTGCTCACCAGAACTCGTATTTCTATTGCGGGAAGGATTATGGACTACTTTTTGTACAGAAGCCAATCTAAGTATGCAATTCTGAATAACTTGATTTTGTATTTAAATAAACTAACATTCTCCCTGCCAGTTATTCCCTCTTCTCCAATATAATGTAAATAACACTTTATACATTTCAGTTTTGACGGTGATTATATCTTACACTTTCCTTCAACAATGAAAATTATTCATAAATAATAATACATTTTCCAAGTAAAAGGGGGACATTTAGATTATTTTTTCCTCCACCTTTTGAAATACCTTTACATTGTGTGACAATTACCCATTCAACTGGAGTCCTGCTGCTGTAACGATTTTATTATTTTATTTCCTTGCACTTCTAAGGCTCGGAGGGAAAGAAACCCAGTGCAACGTATGGAACATCTGTGAATTCAGTTCTGCCAGTTGCCAATAAGGACAAGAGACCTGTGCATGGAAATCACACCAATACCGGCTCCTTCCCAGGGAACGCTGCATGCCCAGAGCCACACAACTTTCAGAAATGAGTTTCCTGGCACTTCCCATAGAGAAACTCTCTCCTGTCCATGGGCCATTATTGTGAGTAATTATGAATTTTCAGACCACTCAGAGCAGATCGGGCCTGGAAGAACTCTCTATCCCTGATGTTCATGCATACCATTTATCAGTACCATGACCAAAAATGTTCCCAGAGACAGATGTCACGCAGAGGCCCCAAGGACACGTAGGGTGGCAGCTTCAGCACATGGACTTCTGTGTATGCAAATCTTACAATTGCATACAATTTTTGTGCTAGAAAGCATAAAATTAACACAAAACTAGGAAGTACTGTGCTATTAGCCCCCATCCCAGTAATCGTTAGCTTCTTTAAAATGCTCTAACACCAAGAGGCATTTTTCAATTTTAAGTGATCACAGATTTTCATACCAATGTACATAATGTTTTAAGAAAGTCTTGTATTAGAGCATGATAATAAATAAATGGTGCTGAAAGCTCCTCTGATCACTGCACAGAAACACTTGCATGGATACAAAAAGACAGACTTGAAAGCAAAAGCTTAACTGCTGTAGGCAGGACTGAAAAAGCCTGTAAGAGGACATAATATAAAGATGTACCAAAACGATGTGGGAGACGCCATGATACCCCAGCCTCCCGGGCAAGATGGACGAGTGGCATTTGCCTGGCAGTGGGACACTTAGCGACCTCGCAAAACACCCTGCTGAGTCCTTGCGAGCCTCAAGCGACCAGCGCTCAGGGAGCTGGGTCCCATCCAACGGATGGGGCCTCGACAGCACGCGCCAAAGCCTTGACAAACAGAGTTTTCTTTCCTCTCCATCTCCTGCTGCAGCACCCCTCTGGCAGGACAGATCTGGGGGCCGGGGGGGGGAAGCTATGCTGTTAGTGTAGCTATAGAGACATTTATAAACCCAGCGCAGAAAGGGGAGCTTCTTTTGAAGCCTGTTGTCTCCTGCAGTACTGCCAAGAGGGGGGGATTGGAAAGGACTGATCATATTTGGTCTTCCACAAAGAAAAACACCTCCCCCCTCCCAGGCTGAGTGTCTTTCAAGGAAGCCAAACATTTTCTACTGCCAATAATGAAGCTTATGTCTAATCAGAAGGGAACAAGAGAAAAGGCTTTTCAGTCGTGTGATAGATAACCTGCACTCCTGTCACAGCCCAAACTGAGTAGCTCCGAAACACCCCGCCAACACGCAGCAGCCGCACGCACAGGGCTGCGCTGGGGCACGGCAGAGCATGGGGTGTGCCAGGGAAGCGGGCAGCGCTGCCGGCTCAGCCGGGCACGGAGCGCTGCAGAGGGCGGGCGGCTGAGCTCAGAGCTGGAGGAGCGTGTGCCGGCTCGGTGGGGTGCGTCCGTCCCAGCCTGGGCATTTATTTGCTGCCTTGGAGAATTTTCTGCCTAATTAACAAATTAGGTGGGGGGGGTTCATTTTTTTTCCAGACCACCGGGTCACAGACCAAAAAAGCTTCCTTTGCTTCTCACCCTGACTCAATGTCTGTGATCGCTGCTGTTCTCAGGAAAGCATCGGGCATGTTATAATCATCCTCAAAGCTTTATTTATCCCCCAGTGCATACATGCTTTACCCTGAGCTAGCTGTTCTCTCTGGCTGAGTGGATGGTATGTCTACACAACACGCAAACCTGTGATGTGCGGCATGAACGCCCAAGCAGCCTGTGCGACATGGCCTGTGCACGGAGACAGGACACACACGGGCTTGCAGGATGCTACAGCTTGTGCTGAGGTTAGGGTCCGCACGCAGCTGCTGCATGGGCTGGCAAGCTCAAAGCAATAGTGCAAGCACACTGGTTTTTTCCTGCACGCACATACCCTGAGAGTGGTGAGCATCTTGGTTTGCAAAAAACTCTGTTTCGCAACTCCAGCTTATGCATGTAAAGAAACCTGCACTGGCTTTTAATGCCCTGCAAACTGCTGTTGAGGCCTCTGCAACTTGCACCACGGGAGGGATTCTGCATGTGTCACCAAACGGGCGGCAGCGGGTCACTAAGCCAGTGGTGGCGTGGGGAGCGTTGGGTGCTGGCATTTCCCCCTGGGGAAAGGCACAATTATAAGAAGGAGGGAAGAAAAGCCATTTGGAGCACTTACACAGATCAGAGGAGAGACAGACACTGCAGGCAGCACCTTCTTGTAAAACGGCCACACTGGGGCTGCAGCTGCTTGTATCTGATGGACCAAAAGGGCTACAAGCAGAAAGGCGCAATGGAGAAAATGCCCATGGAAGGTCACCACTTTGCTGGAAAAACTGGGACCAGCTTCAGGCGCAGGAAGCTGCCTCGTGTGCAGGAGTACAGACCATCCCCTGCGGCACTTCCACGTGGGTCCCTGCATGGAGAAGCGCTACCAGCTCCCTGCCCATCCCGCCTCTGGTTCCGCTGTTGCCTGCTCCTTCAGGGACCCTGCACACCTATAAATATTGAATAAGGCAAAAGGACCAAGGGGTTAAAAACCCTCCAGCAGCAGCTGTGTTGGATAAAAGCATGGAAGATGTTCTCACTTAGATCTGTGTACATCAGAAATACCTCCACTGACAAAGAAGCAGCGAAGTCTGTCCGGGTGAACAAGGCTGGAATCAAGCTTACAACAATTAGGACTCTCACTATTTTTCTCTTCTGTTCCAGCTGTTTACCTCTGCCTCCCTGCCTGCTCCCTGCTTTTGACATGTCGGCTGACATGTATTTGTTCACAGTCTCATGAATCCTTTTTTCAGAGCCTTCCTCGAAATGTTCCGATTTCAGATGGTCACAGGGTTTTGCCTTTATATTTCAAGCTCCTCAGGGCAGAGACAATGTCAAATCAGTGTGAGGCACTGTGCATACTAATAAGGCTATAGAAACAGTAACTGTACATATAGTTAACACATCTTTTCTAATCCACATCCTTTAAGCATTTTGTAATCCACACTGCCAAGAATCAAGGGCAGAAAGAGCAGGGATGTTAGATTTTACAGCTAACAAAGTACTTTTTCTGGTGTGCTACAGCGTATCCAGCTCAAGCACGGCCGTACACTGTGCTCTGTAATCAAGAGATCTTTCTTCCCCTCTGCCACGCATCTTAAATCACTGGCTTCAGTTACTTACAACGTGCTACTCCCTGGAAACAGTTAATAAGACTCCATAAAAAGGCTGTATTATTACAACTTCTGGCAGTGGCCCATATATACCAATCACCTCAATACAGGATTTTTGGCAGGTATTTATGCTTAATTTTCTATTTAAATGGCTATTTTATTAAGAAACCACACATAGTTGCTTGACATTTCACTTTAGCATGGATGAACTCTGAACAGACACCTCCTCCTCTTGCAGTGGGTGCCGCATTTCTGGACTCGGGGCAGACACACGGGACCGCAGCATCCAGATACCGCGGCCTCCTACTCCAAAGGATGGAGAGCAGAAGGTTATTGGTGGGGCTACATGAAGTACATCCCAAAATGACATCATGACTTTGGATAGGCATGATGAGGAATATTTCACTGAACGCTTCAGGATTTAGAGACGGGCAGCTGAAGGCCACGTTGTTCAGATGCCTTCCTGCCTCCCAGATGGCAGACGTTGAGCCAGATCTTGTGCCACTGAGGTGACCTTTTCTGCTCCCCTGAGTTCAGCCTCCCCATTTCAAATGTTAGCGCTTTAATGTCAGAATCCAACACAAGCCAACAGTTCAAAGGTGAAAAGCATTTTACAACAGAATGAAAATCATAAGCGTTCAGGAGGCTCAAAATGACTCATTTCCCAAGGGGAAATTATTGGTATTCTCTCTCCAGCATCTCTGCTGGTGTCAGTGTCATTAAAAAGAGGGAGTGGGAAGACAGATAAACAAAGTCTTAAAGTCTAATACGTTCTAACTAGTGGTTATCACTGCACTTAATAATTAGGGTACTAATTAAGAGAGTAAGTAACACACTGGGTATTAGCTTCTAGTAATTAGTGTTTTTTCTCTAGATAAGCTGAAAAGAAAATAAAAAGACCTGAATCCATTTCGCCATTCACCCTGTCCACAACATGAAGACCTATTACACATATTAATCATTATCTCCACAAAGCAGTACTTTCAGATTTTGCAGCATCTTGTAGCTCAGCATTTCAATGTGTGTTTTTTTTACATGCGCAGGCTGAACCTTGATGATGTCTGATGGGATTACCATTATATGCGTAAGTCAACTCCTTAAACCACCTGGCCTTAACACTGGCACGACAAGGTAGCTAAGAGATGCATGCACACACAGATGATCCAGGGCTGGGCAGCATAATGCTACCATAGCAAGGAGAAAGCACAGAGAAAGTCTTTCTGAGAGCGGGGCAAACATTTTTCAGAGCAGTCTTCTCATAGGTGGGAGACCTGGATTTAAATACCTGAAGCTAAATCAGGCAGGGAGCGAGGCTGAGTTGTCTCATATACCTGTCAAGAGGCAGGGAGCGAGGCTGAGCTGTCTCATATACCTGTCAAGTTGTGCTCAGGGATAATTTACCCCATGATTTACAGCCCTTTCATCTGTGACACAGGGGTTTCCTGCCTTCCCCCTCAAACCATGGCCCTGCAAACGTTGTAAGAAGCGGCGAGCAGTGCCCAGGTCCAGCTGTCTTTGAGGCAGGAGGAGGGGGGTGACTTCCTTGCAGGACTCAGCACAGGCTGACCTGCCCCTGCTCTGTCGTTCTCTGTTTGTGCACTTACAGCCTCAGTGGTGATCAGACAGCAAAAATTGATCAAAAGAGATGTTTCTTGGATATCCTTTCAAGCTACTATGGGCAGGCCCATAAGCAGGTGTGTTGTGGTTTAACCTCAGTCGGCAACTGAGCACCACGCAGCCGCTCGCTCA
>NW_008794881.1:201887-215970 GCF_000699145.1 Aptenodytes forsteri | reverse complement strand
CCCAGTTTATGTACTGAGCATGACGTCCCATGGTATGGAATGTCCCTTTGGCCAGTTTGGGTCAGCTGTCCTGGCTGTGCCCCCTCCCAGCTTCTTGTGCACCTCCAGCCTTCTCAGTCGGTAGAGCATGGGAAGCTGAAAAGTCCTTGGCTAGTGTAAGCATTACCTAGCAACAGCTAAAACATCGGTGTGTTATCAACTTTGTTCTCATCCTAAATCCAAAACACAGCACTGGACCAGCTACTAGGAAGGACATTAACTCTGTCCCAGCTGAAGCCAGGACAAGGTGGTATCCAGTGGGTGCATCTATGCCAGACTGTTGGTTGTTATCAGGAGGGAGCAAACCTCCCCATCGCCCTCCACTTACTGTGCTTCAGTTCACACCGCAGAGCAGTGTTGGAACGAGACCGCTGCATCCCTTGGGGTTAAGCTAAACCTGAAAATGCACGTGAGCTGTGCATCTCATATGCTGGTCCCTGGGACCTTACCAGAGCTCGTGGGAAGCCGCCCCACAGGAACATGCATGGTGTGGATGTGGGTCCCCAGCACCTGTGGTCTTACCTCTACATCCATGGCACCACAGCACTCGCTGATGGAGACACAGCCGGTGATACAGTTGCTCAAAAAGGACCACAACTCGGGAAAGCAATTAGCCATATGGTTGTTTTTGACTACTTACGCAGAAAAGTTGATGCTTCAATTATGTGAATTGGGTTAAAAGTAACTAAACAATAAAGAATTTGAAAATTCTTGCATTTCTGATTTTATGGAGAAAAATTATCAGATGACTATTTGCTTGTACATGTTGCTTTTCTTTTGCTGATTTCAGGGGTTTATTAAGATGATAAAAATACTTAATGCTGAGCTACATTCTGTGTGTTCACTTTTAAAATAAATCTTTATGTGGGTGTAATTTAGGCTGTGGGTAGATTAATACTCTCAGATTTGCCCATGGATAAGAATATCCATGCAGCTATATTAGTTACAACAAATCAATAATGTAAAATGTAATATCTTGCTGAAGCACCTTTTTTTTCCCCTAAAAGATATGTCAAATTACTATGTTGCTGTACACAATGTAGAGGTGTTAGATACCACTGAAATAGAGTCCTTTCTGGGGTAAAAGCCAACAGCCACTCTAGCTAGCTAAGTTACAGAACTGTAATGAAAGACAATGAAGAAAATGTCACATCTTATGTTGCTTTTAGACTTACCTCTTACATGTATCTTCTCACACACTGCTAGAAAGCACAGGAATGGTTCTCACACCGCTATTGTCTTGGCTGAACTGGACTCTCCTTGGCTTTTAGAAAAAAAAACCACCTGAAACAACGAAATCGAGAGGAGTTATCTGCTAAAGCCACATTCCTATGCTCTCATACATTTCAGTACTGTTTTAAGAGCAGACACACACACTTGCACACACATTGGTCCCACTGGGGAAACAGGGTTATTTAAAAAAACCCCACATAACTAAGAGCAAATATGAGCTGCTTAGAATTTTTTTTTTTAATTTGTATTATTTAAAATGCATCAGTTGCTAAATTTAAAATTGTTGGTAAGTAAACAGTAGGTAGCATTATAGAGAGCCACTCTTCATAAAATTCTAATTATCCCTTTCCTATTTGTTGTGACATGCCCTCGCACAGATTATGGGTTTGGACTGATGCCCAGTCTTCTACTTCAAAAATGCAAAGTAAGCACAAGAGGTTTGTATAACCTCCAATTGGTTTTCTGTGCATGGTTAGGACATTTTGTGAAGCTGCTGCAAGTGAAGGTAGCTCAGGCTGCCTCACCTGCTTCTTCTCATCCCTTCCTCACCCCAGAGCAATCAGTATTTCTCCCCATTGCACGCTCTGCAAAGTGGAGCTCCTCCAAGACCCTTGTTGATGGGCCAGTGATGATGCCTACAGAAACACACTTTAAAATCATTCATAAAAGGCATTTTTCTCAAGATACAACTCCATCGGTCCACCAGGCAGGATCCCCTCACTCAGTCTGATGTTGTCCATGCAAGGTTGTTGGGTCAATGCAGCGTTGTTCAGTCGCTGTTCTGCTCTCTCGTGGGAGCAGATCCCGTTGATGTTCCCATCTGTGCTCTGGGATGTTGGAGAGTGAAAACAAAACACCCCTCTCAAGTCTTCCAAGTTTCAAGTGGGAAGCAAGGAAGAAAAAAGCACCGGTGGATTTGGGATCATCCAAGTCACCAATACTTCTTTCAAATTAGCATGGATTTTTTGTGTCCCAATTTTTTGTGCCTGAGTGCACAGGGTAAAAGACTTCCAAGTGTGTTGTACAGACAACCTCCCCTCAACCCTGAGAGCCAAGGAAGCCCAACTCACAGGACACGGTGGGCACAGTGCACTGAGCACCCCCACGGCTCAGTGCCTGGTGCAGTGTGATCAGCACTAAGGATATATGTGGCAATAACCACTATATCAGCTCTAACATACTGTATTGTGTATTTAACCTCAAGGCTATTACCATTATCTAGCTTAGCCAAATGAATGCAGTAGAAAAACATTTACAGTTGCCAGAGGATTAGTTTTCCGAATGATGCATGGATTTTAGAGAAAATGCCTTTGATTTATATAATGCTATACTAGGGGATATAATTTCAATTAGTAATTGCTAATTTTGATTTAGTATGTTACATACTGGATATAGCAGGTTTCTTATGGTTATATTATCTAATTTATTATGATATATATTTACTGTAATGGGAATATATATTAATCAATAGATACACTGATTAACTGGGGACTATTAACTACACTGCAACACTGGAATGACACGATCAAGCCAGTAACAGACACAGAGTATTGTCAGATACTGTGAATGATATATCTAATTCTGAATTTTACCCTGGAACAAATACAAAAAATAGGCAATGATTATCAGGTTCAGAAATGAATATATCTGTTTTCACAGGCAGCATTTCAGGCGTAGTAGCTAAGCTACTTGCCCAGAGAGTCCAATTCTTCTCCAAGTGGATGATTTATATATTTTAATATGAAATGTATCACTCACCAAACAGTTTCTTTCAGTATGTGATATATACATTCCACCTGTCAAGTACATTTTGATACTGTAATATATCCTGTTGCCTTACTTCTTTCAGGGGAGTCTGTTTCTAATTCTTTACATGCTTCCTGTGTCAGAACGATATCAATAGCATCCTTCATAGAGTTAGTCTCATGATGGCTACGCAAAACCTTTGCTTAGCGCTTTGCATAGAGGATTGTAAGCAGCTGAGGTGCCCTGGAGAAATCAGGACCTGGTAATGCTTCCTTTCCTGCTCCGCTCCTGGGCATGCCCCATGCTGCTGCCTGGCAGCACGGGAAGCTGCTAAAGAAATAGCTTTATCCAAAAAGACACTCTTTCCCCCAGCCTCTGACAAAAGGTGTGGGAAGCTGTAAGACTGAAGCCAGAGGGACTGGACCTCTAACCCCTCACAAGCCCTTAGGAAGGCTGCTTGTGAGCTTGTTCCACAGTTATGCTTACAAAAACATGTACCAAGTTATTGTGGGTAGCAGCACGGGAAGCTGCTAAAGAAATAGCTTTATCCAAAAAGACACTCTTTCCCCCAGCCTCTGACAAAAGGTGTGGGAAGCTGTAAGACTGAAGCCAGAGGGACTGGACCTCTAACCCCTCACAAGCCCTTAGGAAGGCTGCTTGTGAGCTTGTTCCACAGTTATGCTTACAAAAACATGTACCAAGTTATTGTGGGAATAAAGGCCCTGTTTGGCTCTTTGGTTTGAAAGAATACCTGCACAGCTTTCTACAAGGCTCTGGCTGCCTTTTCAAAGTTTAGTTTCAGTGGCATTCTACTGCCTTGATGGACAGTGCTCCTATGCTGAGTAAATAAAAACAGAGAGCTGGGAAAGGCCTTGCAAGATCATCTAAGAAGCCCCCTTGGTGCAGAGGCAAGACAGGCATCCCCAGATGCTCCCTCTTTCTTCCAGCCTGTGAATTATTTTACACATGTAAGTCAAAAGAGCAGGACGTTCCCAGCCATCAGATGGAAGGAAACCAGCACCTGGCTGTAACAGGCATCGACAACTCCAGTCACACCAGTAAGTGAACGGTCATCCCCTTTTGCCCTTCTTCCTTTAGTGACTTTCTTCCAGAGCTGCATTCCTCAGGCTGTGTTTTGCTCAGGACCGTCCGCATGTCCACCCACTGAAGCTGCAGCCCTCAGCGGATCTCCAGCATCTGCAGTTCCCCGGATGGAGACAACCACTTTTCTCCGTCTGTAAGGACTCAAACAATGCCCCATGATCCCAAAACGTGTTTGTTTAACTGGTTCTCCAAAATCTTCACAACCTGCCTATGCAGCACACACTGTCTCAACCCCCAACAGTCAAGAAACACTTCCTAATATCCACCTTGCATTTTTTTTGCTGCAAAATTTACATCCTTTTGTCTTGCTCTTCTAGAGAGAGAGACAGGAGACAACAGGGAAACAGTCCCTTCACCTAAGGGATGGCTACTGTCGTAGCTGAGACTTTTCCTTCCCGTGCTGAAACTCTGCTTTTGCTCACAGATAATTTTTTCTGACTCTCCTCTTTCTTACCGCCATCTTTCAGAATATCTCAGACTTGTCCATATCTTTCTCATCCCACGTTGCTCAGAACTGGAGGCAAAGTCAGACATAGACCTTACCAGTTTTAACTGAAACAAAACAATAACATTTTGTGACACAGATAGGATACTTCCAACAGCACATCCCAGGATGACACGTGCCACATCGCACCACATTGTAGGTCCATATTTAGTTTGTCAAGCTACAGGTCTTCTGTCATTTTTATGTCTAGCAGCATTTCTCCATTTTGTGCTTGGGGGCTGATATATCACTTTTATCTCTCCAGACAGTCAACCTCAGCATCCCATGGACAGCATTGGTGCACCCCACCATGAGAAAAGGGATGCCAATGGGGAGGCCAAGCTCCAAGATACGGCCCAGATTGAGGTTCCTATACCCCATTCACATCCCATCAGCATCCCCACAGCAGCAGAGCAGTGACCCACACAGTCCTCTCTGTGGTGGGTGCTCTGGACTACTGTGCACCTGGGTTATTTGGCCTGGGATCATAGAATCATGGAATAGTTTGGGTTGGAAGGGACTTCTAAAGGTCATCTAGTCCAACCCCCCTGCCATGGGCAGGGACATCTTCAACTAGATCAGGTTGCTCAGAGCCCCGTCCAACCTGACCTTGAATGTGTCCAGGGATGGGGCATCCACCACCTCTCTGGGCAACCTGTGCCAGTGTTTCACCACCCTCAGCATAAAAAATGTCTTCCTTATATCTAGTCTGAATCTACCTCCCTTTAGTTTAAAACCATTACCTCTCATCCTATCACAACAGGCCCTACTAAAAAGTCTGTCCCCAGGGATGAGAGGGGAGAGCAGACATTTGGCTGATTGTTGGATGATAGACAGCAAGTAGAGGACCTACTGTACCAAAATGGGAAAGGGAATTGTCACCTATAGACATTAGTGATTATAAATTACGTCAATGGCAGAGGGCATCTGTCAGCTGAGATTAAAAAAATACTTCCAGCTCAGCAAAAGTAATTGGAGAACTTCTGAGAAACACCGGAGAGGGTGAATGGCTGTTTGATTACCAAAACCAAACTCCTCAAATCCTCTTCCCCGAGGCAGATCTAGAGAACACAAAATGTATTAATCTACAGGATTTTGAGGGCCAAGTGCACCAGAAAAGCCACTGTTTGCAGAATAAGCAAAAGCGCTATTTAGCATATGAAGAGCATATGCAGCAGAGGAAAACAGAGGCTAGTTCCAGCAATGAAAAAAACCCAGCCCCAGAGTGTAGATTTGAAAACCATATGCAGGTTTCTAAGTAACCAGCCTGATTTTTCTGATGTGTTGAGGGCTGACTAGTTCCCAGTGAAATCAATAGGAGATGTCGATTGCTCGGTACTTTTGAAAATTAGGCCAACTCTTCAGGAGCGTAAGTAGGGGCCTGAAATGCCTGATTATGCCCCATTTGAAGTCTGAGCCTTGATGCACAGCAATGTGCCTGCTGTTTGGAAACATGTCTCACAACATGCGCATCCTCTGCGAGGATGAAAGAGGAACCCTCCCTGCGACAATCAGGCTGGGGACAGAAACCTCTATTCCCGCCCCCCTCCCCCCTTTGAAAATTGAATATACTGACTTCAATTATGAAATAGGAAAAACCCTTTTATAGATGCTGCAGCACATTATCAAACACTGTATGTAATATAATGCAGAGATAAAGTAATGGAAACTTGAATTTGCAGGAAAATAAAAGCCGTGATGTGCATACGACTGTGACCTGTCCTAACCTACTCACAGGCAGAAAGTAAGCCAAGAGGCGAGGAAAGGGTGAGGCAATCAGAAAGTTAAAACCAAGCCTTACAGAATATATTTCCTAATTAAAAAATCCTCCAAATATTTGCTCTGAAGCTTTATCTTTCTAGTGCTGGCTGCTGGTGTGCTTCAATCAGCACTTTGGCGGGGTTTGGGGCAGATCGTGTGCTCAGCTGTTGTTTCCTTTATTACCGTTTGGTACCCAACGGCTGCATCGGAAAACGCATGGCGTCCTTCCGTGGGCACCTTCCCACCTGATGCGTGCTGTGGCATCTGTAAGTAGTGATTTACTGTTGAATCACACAACAAAACCGACTATATCCTTTATAAATTCATAAATCCCGAGTAAGACAGTTTTCCTATTATGGCTGCAGTATTGTTTCAGTGGTGTAACCCGCATTGCTGAAGGAGAGCCAATAAATCGTGAGGCTGTGAAATCCATTGTATTTATATATAAGGCTGCTTTTCGTCTCCATTTCCTAGTGACAAATAAACCAAGATCTTCTGAGTTTGCCACAGGGTTATTTATAGATTGCAAATGGTGACACATTAAATCAATTGGCTTCTATATTTTCTCCGGGATATTTTATTGTTTCCTGCAAGTCAGTGAACATTTTCCCCATCCTACAGATTCTTTTCTATGTGGAGAAAGTCTGGATGAGCTTAGGCTTTCTTCACAGCTTTCCTTTATACTTATGAGGCTGTGATTTATACATGTACAGCCATGCCCTTCTTGCAGCAGACAGAAGCAGCATAAGAAACTATATTTGTTGTATGGCTTTTTTGTTTGTCACTTTTTTGTCTTTTACTTACTAATGCTTCTCCTTGGACTTATCTATACAACAATCACAGAAATCCCTATTAGGGTATTTATAATAATGATTATTCAAAGTATTTTTTGAGAGGTTGTGGCAGTACCATTGTATCTAGGATGTGGTCCTGGCTCAGGACCAGAGGGGTTAGACACGGTCTCATCCTGAAATAAAGATTTTCCGAGATCTGATCACCATATAGTATAAACCAATACACAGGAGCTGCTGCCAGGTGGTCATATACTCTCCTCTCATCCCCAAAAGTTAAATATCAATAGTTTTAGAGGACCACAGTAGGGAACATCTCCCACTATAAAAATCACTCAAAAAGTTAGGAAGAAAATTAAGCCCATGAAACTTACCTGGGCTGTGTGCCAGCTGAGTGAGGGAAACTTCTCTCTTTCTAAAACAAATCAACAGTTGTGCTGGGGAACAGAGTCATTCTGTAAATTTAAAATCAAACAAAGAAGACAGAAAACAACATAGAGCGTATCAGTAGCTAACTTGATGGAAACAACAGCAAAATAAATGAATATATTTTCTTCTTTTATCTCCTGCAATTGTGTCTTTAAGTAGTGGACATTCAAAAGACAGGATCTATCTGTACACTGTATATACTTTGGGATACCTATATAATTGTCAGGTAGCATGCATGGACTGGTCTGTGGTGCTGTGGGACATACTCAGGTCCCTAAAGAACAAAAAAGACCAACTTCTGTTTCTTTATTTTCTTCCCCGGTGTGGCGATGCTGCCAAAAGGGTATAGCAGGATTTTCTCCAAGTTTTGCAGGAATCTTGTCCACAGCAGCTGTATCAGCAAGACTAATTCACCAGGTGCTGATGAAAAGCTGAAGTGTTTGGAAAGTGGTGGTTCTTTTTTTTTTTTCTTTTTATTCACATGCTCAAAACAGCAATAAAGATCCAGGATTTTTATTTTGTTCTGTTATAGTAAATGCATTTATGCTAAAAAACTTAAAACAAATTCTGCTTACTACTGAAATAGCTTTATGTTCAAATTAGTAAAATAGGAGAAATGGGTTGTTGAATACTGTAGCTTATCCTTCTGCTTTGACTTATTTACTACTTTTCTGCAATACTTAGTAAACCTTATAAATAATTCTGTAACTCTCTGCAGTCATAGTTCTATATGCAAATTTTGGTGTTCAGATCTTGCCTTTTCTGCATATAGGCTTAAGCAGGATGTCTAAAGAATATCTAGAGCCACAACACAGACACATCTTTTAAAAAAGAAGGGAAAAAGCACTATAATTTCTTCTGCATCTGTCCAAACCAGAGCTCCACATTACACAGAACACCAGTGACAAGAGCAGGGGGAGAAATATAAAGTGCAGTTCTGTGCTCAGGTTAAGTGAGAAGCGATTAACATGTTTTCCCAGTCAGATTTTGACCGGCTTGAAGCTCTAGTAATCTTCTGGTATTTGATTAATCCTTTTATTTCTAGAGCAACAGTTGTAAAGATCAGAATTTAGACAGGACTACAAATGATGCAAGATTAGCAGGCCTCTAACTCGTCACATAAAGGATAAGCTGTTAACACGTTATAAATAGGTGTAGCAACACAGGAGGCTAAGAAAGCCTGAAGATACTGAACAGGAGCAGCAGCACTCATCCAGGCTCCAGTCGTCATCGTGCCACGGCAGTGGGGTGCAGAGGGCTCCCCTTACCTGGCCAAAGGTTCCCAGCACCATGCCAGGAGGTGGAATAAAAAAACCTCTTCCCCATAGCAGGTGGTAAGGCCAAGGCTGCAGCACGGGACTGGCGCTCACGGTGATGCTGCAGAGCAGCAGGGGCACAGCTCACAGAGCCCAGCCACAGACGTCTTCGCTCTTTAGAGACTAAAACTTATTTTGGTTATTAAAAGCCAGCACAGTTCACCAACAGAACACCCTGAAAGATGCTCAGGAATTAATAACATCAGGAAAGCGTCCTCTTATTGCAACCTAACAATGCAGATTTAGACACCTCCTTGTCTGAGGACTCACCAGCCCCATCATTCCCACACCCTAGTGCTCTACTGACCTTCCAGCAGTTCCTATGGCAAGCAGCTGGAGTAGATGTTGCAAACTAAAATGATCAGAAACGGATTTGGACTTAAATATAAAACCCAAACGTTTCTCCTACCTCTAAAAAAAAATAAATCTGCTGCTGTTAATCTTCTTCTCAGAGAGCAGGGCTTTGCACATCTTACCCTTAACTCAATAAAGTTCTCATTAAAATTTAAACTGTTACAAAAGATCTTTGAGTCCTTACTCTGTTTTATCATCATCCACCCCAAATACACACATCTCTTCGTAGCATGATGTAAGCTCAGGGAAAGATGAGCAGAGAGCAATGGTAAAGCTGTTGCTGTAAGCATGATATAGTTCCTTAACACAGAAGAAACTGGAGGGTCCTAAGTAGCTCTGTGTCCTATTTCAGAAAGACATAAACCCAATGGTCCTTGCCTGCCCCCTGCGCATCACAGTGCTGGGTATTTAGGTTTCAGGGAAGCAAGATGTGTTGAAGCCATTGAAGAATGAGAATGAATAGCACATTCAGTTTCTTTCCAAAATAGCTGCAAGTTACTTGTAAGAAAAGGCACGATGTTTCTGTGGCTGTCTACACAAAAACTTTGCTTTAGTTTTAACTAAATTAATGGAAACAATTTAATCACTGCGAAGACCAAGCTGGGCTGCTGTTCTAAAGGTTTATCTTTGCTGAGGTCGTCTTTCTGCCTGCTGACGTATCAAACAGGCCAACAGTATCAGCAGAGGATGTCCTGGAAGAGACAAAAGAGAATTGCCAGAGAAGACAGCATGGGAAGAGAGAAGAGAGCATCACAAAGGTTAACAGATGATAGGAGAGAAGGTGGGTAGCAGGGAAGAGCCTTAAAAATTCTAAGAAAATACAAAGCAGCAGATAAACATACAAGGGACATAAGAAAGGGCAGCAGGAAAAAAGAGGAAATAGAATAAAGGGAAAGTTGAAAGAGTGGCTTGATTTACCAGGTGTTGTTCTGTGCTGTAGACAATGCAGTTGTGCCGTAGATTAGTTTAGCCTAGGACATAAAACGCAGTGGAAGTTGCAGAAGTAACTGTTGTTCAGAGGCTGATTGGTTTCAAGTATCCAGCAAGAAACCAGGAATACCTGGACACATTGCATCCCTTTTTAAAATACTAATGGCCTCTAGGAGAGTTGGAAAGCTAGCACTAGCCCAGTAATAATTCAAACAGATTCAATCTCTCTTGCCTATTCCCAGTGAGCTCCCAGACAACGCGCATGCAAAGCACGCAGCGTAGCAGAAACCCCGTCTACACTGAAGCAGATACAGACATTTACATGGGAAGTTTTAACTTCAATCAGCTGGTGCATTTTACAAAAACAAACCAAAAAGTAATACAACAAAAATTGAAATGTGTCCAGTGTGCTGCAAGAACAAACTCAGTACCTCCTTCCAGGTTTGGATGCACGTCTGCCTGTTGGGAGGCTCAGTCCTTCCTCCTGAACATGTTCTGACTCCTAGGACTGCCTCCCATCCACTGTCTGTTGCCACCACCTTCCTTCCCGCACGGCCCAGCACTCCCAGTTGGCATCAGAAGTGTCTGTGTACAAGGACAGGAATGAAAGCTGTCCCTTTTAGCTTCCCGCTTCTCTCCTAAGTGTACACAGAAGTGGAGGGGGGGACCTTTGCTGCGGTCAGCAGGGGCTCACCACCTCCACTTCTCCTTTATCCTTTGCCTCTCCATCTGTCAGGGGATTTCCAGCTGCAGCAGACACAGACAGTAAAAGGGGCAGGCGAAGTAAATGCAGTTTGAATTCTGGACTGGCTTTTTAGCCATGTCCTTCCCAGAGACAGTGCAGGCACCTTCAGGTCTTCTTCTAATTGCAGACCTAAAAATCCTAATCTCACCTCCCGGTAGTCAAAGTGAAATTAGCTACTCTGTAAAGCTCCAAAATGTAGCAATTAGACTGAACTCACTTTTAAAGTCCCTGCTAGCAACTGATCTCTGCAGGAAAAGTACTTGTATTTCACTCCAATTTTCAGGTATTTGTAGAGTACAACAATAGGAGGCTGAAGACACAGGTGCTTCGTACCAAAAATACTTTGCACATGCGCATTTCTGTGCTCACATAGAAATTCCATGTTTAGATAAAGATGTTTTGATAAAGAGGCAAAATGATCTGTTGCAGGTAGAGAAACAAACTGCTGAAAACCCGGGGAGAGGGCAGAGCCGAGTCTCCTGAGCCGTAGCGCTGTGCTTGAAGCACGACCTCTTTGCTAAACGGATCGGGGAAAGGTTGCTTTCCCTACACCACCTCGAAGCAGCTGATTTGAACACCACTGTATCTTTTCATACGGACAAGAAATTAGGTCAAAACTTTCTAGGAAATTTCTGCCGCCTATTTTAGAACACGGTTCAAAAGATCAAAGGAGAGAAATTCTATAGAAACCCGTATGCAATCTCATGTGGAAATGAAACATTAACAGGAAGAAATCTTGTGACTGAATACTGCTGAGCTGACATCCAGGGGCTTACCTTTTTAAAAACCTCAGTACAGCTCTGCAGCAGCAGAATGTAAGGCGAGTAAACTTAAAACAAGCCTTCCATCAGCGCCCACCCCAAGGACAGAAACACCATTCATTTTGTTAACATTATGGCATCGTTTCTCCCCGCTCCCATCTACACCAGCGACTTGGCTGCAAAGAGCCGCTTTAGCCTTTTACCAACAGTAACAAATCTTACCCGAGCAGTGGAGTTTTTATCAGTAGTTAGAGCTCCTCGCTCATGTTTGAGGTGTTCTTTCTTCTAAAGCACTATTTTGATTAGATGATCTCTTCCCTGAGAAAAAAAAACAAAACACTTAGGGACGGATTTTTAAAAAGCTATTAGGCTTCTGCTTAATTTAAATGCATAACAGCAGGCAACTCAGCCTAATTCTCTACTTGAGCACACAGTCTCCTGATTTATACACACAAGTGGAATAGCTTTTGCAGATGCATATTTTGCCTCTTGTTTTATCCTCCTTGTGTCTTAATAACTTACCTTTACTAATGATTTTCTTAATTCTATTTAAGTTACACAAACAATCATTTAGCACACAGACTGCATTGACCAATTTCCTCCAGTTGCTTTGAAAATAGAGTTCATTGGACTCCTTTTGTCCCAAGTCAGCCCGCGGTGCAGGAGTTTTGGGCCAGTCCTACATTTGAGAGAGAAACCTGGGTCTTGTTGCGAGTCATGGGGGGGGGAGGCGCGGGAAGAGCAGAGGGTTTAACTCCACACATCATTAACTCCTCCCAAACAGCCAGAGGGAACACTGAATCTCACAGTAAGAAGACTTTTATCAGTAATATATCTTCTTGCAATTTCTACGCTGATCTCTCCATAGGTTCCTTTGATTTATGAGGTCATTTGTCTGTTGACAATTGATTGAATTAACTACTCTAGAAAAGCATTTCTGTCCCAGAGCAGGGAAGGTTTTTTAACCCTTTTTTGTTAGCTGTAGTTAAAACCAAGTGATTGGACACGCAGCTCATCTCTGTATGATGGTTACATTTCAAAACATTCCAGAGACTTACAACTTTCTTTAGAAGATTCAAAAGAGACAAAGATCTCCTTGATCAGATGAATAGTGGATTTTTGCACAGAAGAGAATAGCACATTGTAGGACGTAATATTAGATAATATTTCCTAAGCATATAATTACTGCTAATTGTAATTTATACTGGAATACAGCTCAGCTAGCATCAGTTTCCAAAACATTTCTACTTGAACATGCAATTCTTCCTAAAAGGACACTGGAAAATTAAGCTCCTACTGAGAATGAGATTGCCACCTGAGGATAGCGTAAACATACAAAATAACATGGATCGGACACTAACCCTGCAGACTTAATGGTGCACAGACCCCACAGGCTCTGTAACCTGAGAAGAGACAATTCCTAATACTGTGGGCAAGTAGGGACTGGGCATCACAGAAATGCCAAAGGGGATGTCCTAGTGCCAACGGACTTGCGTTCAACTTTGTGTGGATTGCTTCATAGACTTACAACCCTAGCTAGGTGATGGGGAGGAGGACCCAAAAGAAATGGTTATAGAGGAGAGAGTAGGAAGCACAAACTTTTCACTTGCACAGCTACAGTTGACCACAGAACACCACCAGTGTGGTTTAGGCAACCGCTGACTATGCAACCAAGGCTAAGGGTTACATCTCGTCTTCCTAGAAGGACACTACTCAGTTAAGTGCCTTCACTTACCATATTTTCCATAATGCATGGATTGGATAATAACAGAAAGGGTCAGCCCAGAGCAGCTCTATCTGGTAATGACCCTTGTTCATACCGGGGTCCCCACCAGTGGGGAACAAGACCTCTACTTCCTTGAAACTCAGCAACTTACGCTTGAACAAGACTTGTCCTTGCAGGTTGGATTCTTAACTGCCATGGTGTTACTGTTTCTTAGTGCCCTTAAACTTGCCAGAATTTCAACACTCACATCCTTTTCTTTCATCTATTTCTGTAAAATTATGCTATCTAAGTTTTACTTTCATGCAATATTGTATTACCTCTTTTGAGACATCGGTTGTACTCCATCATTAATATTGTCAGTGCAGTTTTTTCTTTAGAAACAGTTCTTTGGACTGTCTTGTTTTTTCTGGCATTGGCCCTTAAACTTGCCAGAATTTCAACACTCACATCCTTTTCTTTCATCTATTTCTGTAAAATTATGCTATCTAAGTTTTACTTTCATGCAATATTGTATTACCTCTTTTGAGACATCGGTTGTACTCCATCATTAATATTGTCAGTGCAGTTTTTTCTTTAGAAACAGTTCTTTGGACTGTCTTGTTTTTTCTGGCATTGATTCCCTGATTTTTTTTTTTTTTCTTTAGAAACAGTTCTACTGTCTTGT
>NW_008794881.1:196475-201673 GCF_000699145.1 Aptenodytes forsteri | reverse complement strand
TTTTTTTTTTTTTTTTTTTTTTTTTTGGTTCACAGCTCACTTCTCAAGGCCAAAACTCCACAGGCAGGGTTTCTATCAATTTTAGTTGGAGTTCTCACCTGATTAGAAGCTGCAGCAGAAAGCTTTATGATTGCACTCAGAGCACGAGGTTTCAGCTTCTCCTGACGGATCACTATTTCTAGATTTGATTTCAGTCCAAAGTGTGCATTGCAAGTTGGAATTAAAAAACAGTTCATTTTCAAAATTCCCTGTAAAGGAGAAGACACTGAAATAAAAATGGTAAGAAATTCTTCCCCCCAGATTAATACTGAGGTAACTTGAAACACTGTTTTTTCTTTAATTGTTTATGTTTCTTATTTGACCTGACTGTATGACAAACCAGTAACAGTATTACTTTCTAATCACAGCATCTAATCACAGTATAAAAATACTTCTGGTAATGCATAACAGTTTTTCTGAGCTGAAAATAAAATGTAATGTTCATCTGCCTACAATATTTAAAGTAAATAAAAATGAAATACGCTATTGGGATTAACACAATATGAGATGATTGGAAATGCTGGTGTGATTTGACATGTAACAGCCCACTTTGCTGGTATTAGCAGGCCGTGAAATCATACAAGAAATAATAAAACAGAAGAAAAAATAATGAGTTTCATAAGAAAAATGCACTTTTTGATCTTTTCTCAAAAAGAAACTTTCTGTTCTGCATTTTGTCCCACACCACTTTTAGGGTTATTAAGGAGGAGCCTTTTCACAAACTGGACTAATTAGTCAGTAAAGTCATGAAACCCTTTGCAGACCAAGCCTAACAAACCAAAATCTAACCGGCAGTTAGCTGATCCCTCACTTGGATCTTCTTCAGCTTCCACCTGTGTCAGCTGTTCAGTCTTTATCAGACAGCTCAACTGGTGAAGTTTCGCAGCAACTCCAACCACGGTTTAGCTCCACCACGTGCCCACGTTTTGACCAAACAGGTGACATCGTCCTACAATCCCACTGGTGGTCAGAAATCCTCCTGGGGCAGCTGAGATGCTGAGGGTAAGGAAACCGGGGCCACTGATGGGCACGACACTCTGTAGATGAGGACCAGCCCAGACCTGGTGCACGCTGCAGGCTGGGTGGATCCAGCCCCTTGGACTGAATGGGTCACTTCTGTCTCTCCGGGCAGCCTACAGTGCATGGTGCATAGCAGAACACGTCTTGGGGTTGCTCCACCTTTGCCTGTTCCCTACCCAGATGTTTAGCAAGTGAAGATGGACAGTCGCCAGTCTTTGACTCCTTTTGCAGTCTGTGCTGTTCAAGAATTAAATCATTTCACTGTGTCATCCTTCACTTACAGAGGAGTGCCTGTTCGCCCTACAACATGGGAGCCAGGGAACGAGGAAGAGAAATAATGATGGAAACTGCCCCAAATGAAAACAATGCAGTTAATGATCAACAATACACTGAAATCACTGCAGCTGAAAGTTTTCCTTCCACTGAATATTCTTTAGAAGGAACTTAAAATTCACTGGCTGTCAGGTACTTTCTCCCAGCTGAGACTTTTAGACAAGATCTGGGTTACAACACCCCCATGGAGGTCTTATGGAGTTATGGTCCTACTCCCTAATGCCAGCTTTTGGGATGGACTAATGTGTCATAAAATTAACTTTTGAGGTATTTCTCTTTGTGGTATTAAGACAATATCTCATCCCGCAAAGAACACATACACAGCATCTTGAAGTGTTTTCTGTGGAAATGATTCAAACTTTCTAAACATGACACAAAAGCCTTTTGCTTCATGGGTCTGAATAGAAAACATATTAGGAGCTACAGAGACCTGCTACCCGAAATCAGAGAAAGCAGTTAGGTTTCACAAGCTAAAGTGGACTGGCCATGTCTGTCTGTTGAGGCCACATCCAGGAGGATGAAGGAGCTCATTTGGACAGACAATCATTTCCCACCTGCGCTGATAAATGTCCTCTCAGCCTGAGCTGCCACTTCACAAGTAGCCAACAGCAAAGAAAACCAATCCAGAATATTTCTGTAGGATAAAATGGAAACAGTCTCTTTTTTAAAACCATTGCATTCTCTCTCATGTCAGAGACATTTCATCAACGTTTTGTAAAAGCACACAAAGTCATTTGGTTTGAAAAGCACCACATCAGTACATTCTGGCTTTCAAACATGCATTTTTCCAAAACGATCATTTTTATGCATGCAGATACTTCAAAGGGAAAGATTAGAAGAAACAACTCTTCTTATTCCTCCCCTATTTTATCTATCATCAGGATGGTAATCTTTAATACCAAATGCAACTTCCACTTCAGTCAGCACTGAGGCAAATGAGTATTATCTGCTGAGTACCATCATTATTTCATCAGCAGTTCCTCTGTTTCATTTGGAAGCTCCTGATGGAGGCACTGCTCCCGCCTTGAGCCTGGTTAGTGCATTAGCCCTGGCAAGATCACAGCAAAAGTCATATAAGCAAAGGTCCTCAGAAATGGAAATTACTCCATGAGCTTTTAATGCAAATAAGAAGAGGTCAGTCAAAATAAGCACCCACAGGAAACTAATTGGAAGTGAAACATGGACTCAAATGATAAAATATAGCTCGATTTTATACAGCTTGATGCTCACATGCATTTGTTTCTAACATCCAAGGACAACAGTATGAAAACATCAGCCTAAGCAGCTGGTTTGCACTTTTCTTCCTGTCTGTAGTGATACCTTTCAAGCACAAAGAAACAGCAAAAACAAAGTGATCTCAGGTGGGGAACATTACTGCTTGAATCGTTTCATCAGAACTTCAAAGTATTTTATTTAAGTAACGTCACAGTCCTATAGGCATCATTGACCAAAGTGACTTGTTAGGCTATAAAATCTGAACACACGTTAGATATGAGGCTTTTAGACACAACGACAGTTTTTAAAATTTGGGAAAAACATACAGACATTTGTGAGGATGAGGGCAAGCAAGCCCACGTGGTGCTTTACTTCCAGTTTAGGATCCACATGGAGCACAGAGGAAGGCATTTTAAATTAGGACTTTTAATAGGTCCGGTTTGCTTTAAAGATTTACAAATTTTGCAGTGAACCTGCCCAACAGTGAAACTGTGTTATTTGAATGGATGGAGGAAACTGGGGCTGCAGGCTCACGCCCAACGTGGAAGTGCAGGGAGGTACCAAAGCAGCAAACAGCAACACCACTGAGCTGCAGGGCTTACAGCTCCCTCCAAAGTCTGCAAGACTGAGAGAAAGGACCAGCCATAATTATGTGAATTCTTAAGAAATTGTGGGAATTAATTCAAACCTAAATACAGACCTCCGTTTGGCAGCTGACCCATATCTATGTTAGAGCCCAACCTAAGACATGGAATTCTCTTATACAACTCAAATGCTTGTAAGCAAAGGTGTGCTGCTCAGGCTGCCCCTGCCCTTCCAGCAGCCTCTTCTCCCTTCCTCAAACCTCCTCTACAATTGAAAAAGAATGACTGGACTGAAGCAGTGTTGGTGCATAGAGAGAAACCACTTCTGTGTTCTGCTAATAAGTCATGAGCCAACTTCCATCCAGAAAATAAGAGCAACATGCTGGCACAGCTCTCCTTTGGAGAGGTCACAAACCACCCTCCTTTCCAGCAGGTGAAAATCCTGCCAAGAGAAGGGGGCTTAGCACCTGCAAAATACTAACTGATCATGGTGAATATATAAGCATCTGTTTTCATGCGCCAGATAATTGGGTCCTTGGGAAGCAAACTAAAAAGACGAAGAAAATCTCTATAATTCAGATTTTGCTTTAAGCCACTCACTTTTTGCCAGCAATCGTTTTATATAAGAGCAGTGACTGAGTACAGATGCAATTGCGGTTGTCCTGTCAAGCAACCATGCATGTTTCTCAGGTCCTATTCCTCTCTAATGGCCATCGTTTCCCAGAGATCACGGTGTCAGAGCACTAGCACTTTTTACTGTAATCTCTTTTTTTTTTCACCTCTTCTTTCTGCACCCACCGAAATCTGTGTGAACACCTAAAAATATGTATAACTTGGCAGATCTACTCTGGGGCTCCTCACACATCAGCAGTCTGTCTAAGGCATTGTGTCCAAAAGCTGAACATCATTATAAGTTAGCCAACTAGCTGATAAAATGTTACTTCATTTTTGTTTCCATGCGTTGATTTCCCCCTTGATGTGACAGCCCAATCTCCTACTCACTCACTGTCAGCCGCTGTTTTCCACTTGATGCTGACATTCAGTCACTCAGCCTTTTCAATACACACCCTCCTTAGCATTAAATGTACACTTGCTATGGGTTTGGCATGCTGAAAGTGCTCGGGAAAACTTTCTTTCTTTAGTTTAAAAATAATCTAAAATATTTCTTCATTGTTTAAGGTAATCGCTTCCCCTTGGAGAATGACATCACGCTGTCTTTTGTATGTATACTGCATATTGCAAACAAATATATTGCATATATTTATATTTTATATATATATATGTATTTTATGCCTTTATATATATAAAGCCAAAATCTTCAGTGGCCACATGCAGTCACTATGGATCCCTGAGCACCCATCGGAAGTCTGCACTCAACTGCTCGCCAAAGTCCCAGTAAGGTAAGTGCCCACCTTCACCCTCAATGTCTCTAAAATTCACTAGCAGACCTAGCTGGAAGGATCTGCTTTCCTTCCTCAGATGAACAACCCATCAAGCTTAAGGTATGTATTTTTGCTGGGATTCAAGCAGGCAAACCAAGAGGCACTGCAAGTCACCTGCAGGTAACTGCATCTTAAAAGAAAATCAGCATTCCTAGACTGAACATAGTGCATTTGTTTGATTTGATGTTTCAGTTCTCTGCGGAAAACCAGGAACGTATAAAGCACTGACATTTTGATTGCCAGGGTTGACTGTGTTCTCTGCTTTGTAAAGTTGGTCTGATATGTTAAAGCATTACACCCAGACTTTTGGATGATGGGTTTTCTGTTAGTGACTGATGTTCCTTGCTTGAGCTTTGTATCTAAGTAAAGCTCTTGAGATGGTCTTTCTACACTGCAGTTATCCCAGCCCAATCATTCTCTGAATGGTTAAAGCTATCCTGCCTCTTTATACAAGATAAAGGGTATGTGCATCTGAAGACCAGATTCAGCTTGGCTGCCGAGTTCAATCATCCACCACTGGGAAGCACCAATATCACATGCATTCTTTCAAAAAAAAAAAAAAAAA
>NW_008794881.1:127836-196107 GCF_000699145.1 Aptenodytes forsteri | reverse complement strand
AATAAAAAAAAAAAAAAAAAAAAAAAAAAAAAAATTTTAAAGAAGGAGCAGCTGCTTCCACTCCCGGTGCCCATCTTGACACACCTTAAAAAGCCACATTTTCTGGGGATAAACATTGAGTCAGTTTAAGATTGTTAATTCCTTTATATTCCATTTCCTAAACTTTCTATAACATTCAGAAATCTTTCTCAAGGGAATAAGTAAATTGAACTTTTTCTCGTAATCTCATAATACGTGCTCTAGGTAGGTTCTGATCACTCTTTGCTCCTTAAGGGGCACTTACCACATCCCAGTGATAACTCCTACACATCCTCTTCAAAATAGTGAAAGATAAAACAATGCAGTTATGCTGGACAGTGTTATGGTAAGTAGTATTAAAAACAATGGTTAAGGTAACTGTCAGATCTGGAGAGCACCTTATTGAGAGTCGAGTTACAAAACATATCTTCATTAAACAATGACTTGCTCCCACAACAGGACTTTTCCACGTCTCTGTATGAAACCACTGTCAAAATTTTAGGTTGCTTCTTGGAAAATACGGATGAATGTCCAAGACTTTCTCTTAATGATTTGGGGGTTTGGGGGGTTTTGTTTTTAGGGTTTTTTTAAGGTTCTGGAATCACTTTGCACTTTAAAAGTACTTGGTTAGACAAAAAAAAAATGAGGCCAATTTCCCTGGTACAAACCTTTTGGAATTTTTAAGAAAGAGCGCGCTATATTGGACAGTTTGAATTTTGCGTATGTGAGTGTGTGAGCATTGCATAACCCCTCGTTTGCAGTTTCCAAATGACGTGATATGCTCAGTATTACTCTTGATGCCTGTAGCTACAGGTTGTCAAGAGAGAGGAAATGGCAACAGTCAGGCAAACAGTGAAAAAGTCGAATCCAATAGCAGTAACCCACTATTACTGTCCTTCGCTTACACAAAAACAAGCAAAGGTGAGCACTGCGGCCAGACTACCAGGAGATATACTTCTTTACAGATGGTGGGCAAGACAAGCAGAGAGCCCTCTGAGAGGTCTTGTAGTCTGAACCCGATCTTTACTTTAATCCAAAATAGCCTGAACTATGTGGCATTTGGCATGCTAGAAAAATCCCAGGTTTTATAGGATTTTTCATAAGGATATGCTTCCTCTACAGAGACAGAGGGTGAACAAGAGTTCCTGTTGCTGCTGCGGGCAACCAAGTCCAGCAAAGGATGCGCTTGACAGCAAAAGAGATTTCTACCATGGCGCTCTCAGCCTAAGGAAAATTACATTTTTAAGTCTAAAACAAAGGACTGAAGGTCAGATTGCAAAAGAGCTGGTATTCATAATTGTGAACAGATTTTAAGAGCTCCATGTATACGGGCTGAGTACTTCTGAGTTTCTGACCGCAAAACCAAACACTAAACTTTTTTAAAAGCTCTGATGCCTCAAGCCATGCTACAGCCTATATTAAAATATCTTTTTAATATTTCAAGATTTTCTCAGTGCCAAGCTATTAAATGTGTGGACTGATTTCCTCAGAGCAAAATCCCTCCCCAAAAACCCAGACAGAATGTCAATCAAAATAGTTAATTACTAACCAAAAAATCGCAGTAATTGACTGCATGGATTTTAATTTTATGAGATAGCGTTATCCTTATGAGAGCTCTCCAAGCTGAGGTTGGAGAACAATGGCTCCCTGAACATGAAAGCAGTTTCCAAATCACAGCAGAGATGGTAATGTTGAATTTGACTTCACTTGCTCCAATAAAAATTCAGGTTATGTCCATAAAAATGAGTGAGAAATAGGTATCAAAAGGGGTGACAACAAGAAGGGGAGGAGGGTCTTTTTGAGGGACCTTTTTGCAAAAAGCTACAGCCAAAACTGCCTTGGGCCTTTCATCAGGAATCATCTCTAGGAAGGAAACAGTTTAGCAGACTGCTTGCTACAAAAAAATCACTACAAAAGCATCTTAAAAGTCATTATTACACAGAATTCTTGCATGTTCTTTCTTCCTTGCCCAGCAATAATTGGTCTCAAACAGGGAACAGTGACAACACAAGACCTCCACACCAGGTGATAGGTATTCTCACGAAGACCAGCAGTGCCCATTGTCAACATTTTATCTCAAGTTTCACACCTGGATTTTTCTCTAGAGGCCCTGCATTTATGTAAGAATCACCAGGAGGGTATTTTAAAACTATTATGAAGGCTCAGAGTTGCGGTGGAAAGCTCTAAAGTGTAACACAGAATAAAAACTGCATTGCCAATGCTCAAAGCCCAAAGGCTATTTAAAAGTCTCCACCAGCTTCTTGCTGCAGAGGAATGCCGATTTCCACTCCTCCACATGCAAGGTGCCCCACTCACAAGCGCAGTCCTCCTCCTCTGTGCTTTGGCATTCAGCCTGACGTTAGCACTGAAAGGGGAGAGGACCCGGAAGAGCAATGCTGAGATTCGCGTGCCGTATCCATCACCTACAGCATCAGCGCCGACTATCCATGATGCTGCTGTGCCAAGAGTCTGGCTCCAAAGCAGTCCAAAGCTAAGAAGAAACTGCCATTCTGAAGCCAAATAAAGTCTGTTCTTTGAAAATTCAAAACCGGGACAGGCAAACCACGGCACTCCCATACCAAATGGAGCAGTATGGGTATTACGGCAATTACTGCGCGATATGGAGCGATGCTAGACAGTCTTGGTTTCAGCTGGTGGGCACTGGCAGGCAGATTTTCCCCTAATACAGAACTCACTTTCCAATATACCTGTGAGTCTCATTCAGTGTCACCTTCCTTGTCTCGCAGATATAGTTTTAGAAGTGTTTGAAGATGAGTATTTTTGCCTAGGTGTCCATAAAGTAAGCTAAGGAGATTTCTAATAACTCCCCCCGCCCCCCTTAAAAGGTCCCTGTAAATTACCTAGAGGCTGGATAAGCTGAAGCAGCTCTTGCTAGAAGCAGCCTAATACCTTAAGATTTTTGCTAGTCACAGCATCAGGTAACTTCAAGAGTTTGAAGTTGTTTATCCCCTCTTGGTTATGCTCTTTGGTTCAGCACGGGGGTTTTATTGTTTCCTTAACAATTTGACATACATCCATGAGTTAAAAATAGCAAACTGATAGTGCATCCATCAGCAGTCTTTCCTAGAGAAAACTGCACATACTGAACATTTGAATCCTGTGCAGAGATATGCCAAGTCTACACCCAGTCCTCTGATGGCGTATCACTAGTTTTGCTCACTTTATTTTTTTTTTTCTCTTTTATTGCAAACAAACTACTAAAGCATGCCCATGTTTTACTGCACAGGTGGTCCTTCTCTGTATTTAGTACAGCACACCCCAAAACCATGAATAAAAGGCTCAGCAGGTACTTACAGTGTTGCCTGCACCAAGTGGAAAGCCTTGAAGTACTGTAAGATGTATTTTAGGTCTGAAAGTTTGTCTCTGGAAACTTTAATGAAGCCTTTACATACAGATAATAAACAATTAATGCTCAGTGCTGATGTGATTGACGTGTAGAGATGTTCTCTGAACTGGGCAGTTTCTCCAGCTGGAAGCTCACAGTAATAAAATTTATACCTCTGCGTCATGTCAGCAGCAACTGAAATGATGTGGGACTAATAAGTGGCAGGTTTAATTACAGCTCAGTTACTTCATTAAAACAGCTGTTAATTTAAATTGGAAGGAGAATCCATTCTTTTGACTGCCCATCAGAAGTGCTCCCCACAAAAGGGGAGAAGCAGCAGTTCTGCTCATCAGCTCAAAAGATCATTTGAATGATGCACAGGAGAAAATTAACACAAGAAAATGCAAAGGAGATCCTGTTTATAGCTGGTACCACAGCTGGATTCCATTAGGAAAAGACTGACAAGACTATTTTAAACTCCCAAGAAAATTTTAAGCAAAAGCAGATCATCTTGGACAAATCACTTGAAATTTTGTTAGCAACTCGTCTAGCTCACTATGCCATCCTAGTGGCTTTACAGACAATGTAGCTCTGTACTTCATGTCACTATTCTTCTTTATGACCAAGCTATATATTTTAGGTAATAAAGCAGGTAATAGTTCCCCTCTGTTGGCCATTGCAAAGTATTTAGAGCTCCACATAACAGTTCACTGCAGGATGTACAATTCGGGCATGGACACTTGCTCAGAGAAGAGACTGAAGGCAGAGAGACACCCCACTGATGTCTCAGAGATGCTCTGCTTCTGCTTTGGCAGCATATCCAAATAGAAAGTTTTCAAGTTTTTGATGAAAACAACATACTTAGAAAAAGGAAGGGGAAAAAACCCTAATGAAATCCCATTGAAGCTAGTTAAGACCACCAAAAACATGCAGCAAAGGACATTTTTTGACCAGAAGATTTCAAAACAATGGTATCTACCAAGTTACATACTTAATATGATGCAGCAAACCACTGATTTGAGATCTATTATTTCCTCTCTTTTCTGGACAGGCAAAAGAGAGGCAAGCCTGTAACTTCTTTTCCATCTCTAACACTGTCTATGTTATATCCTGTCAAACAAGAATGCTGCTCGTACAGTACCTTTGTTCAAAATGTGATGCTCTGGCTCCCTCCACCTACCCAGAAAAACCCTAAAAGCTGCTGTGCGTTCTGCTGTAAATTAGAACATAGAAAAAAATCCTTCTCATTTGTCTTCACAACTACATAGAGTTTATATTGACAGGCAATGCCTAAGACCACATTTCAGCATGGCCAGAACTCTACCACAGGGGTGATCACTAACCATGAATCTGGGATCTCTTCCTACATGTCTCCCATTTGCTGCAAAAGCCCCAGGCTCTGAAAGTGGAGGCAGAGGTCCCGCAGAGACAAGCTCCACTCACTGCCCAACCAGGACTTGTTCCCTGATTCATCCGACACGTGCAGCAAAGGAGCAGAGATCCCATGGAGGAAACAGCAGTGATTATAGAACAAGGCTATCAGAGGATAATCACCATGTGCCAGCTCAGTGAGGAACGTGCAATTTAGAAAATAAAAAGACATAGTTATTCACATAACTGTTCATACACACAACTACATTCAGCTAAACTTAAGCACATAGGAACAACAGTTGAGTGCTCCAACCTTTCTCAGACAGGACAGAGGTTGCAGGAAAAAGCTGCTCGAAGAGTGAGTGACTCAATTACCCAAAGGCAGTACTTGGCAGGGTTGAGCCTCCAATCAAACAGAGGGATTAGACAGTCGGGAGAAAAGTGGCGTAGCAAAGAAAAACAAAATGAAAGGAAATGGAGATGAAATAAGATTCTCTCATTGATTTGCACCAAAAGATGAATTACTTAGTTATCACTGCAGTTGTAAATTAAAGCCATGCCAAAGGGGTGTAACTTCTAAAGGAAAACAAATTAAATATGTTTTCTTCCTTGCTTTGTGTAGAGAACGTGCCTGACTTCAGAAAGTCACTACAGCAAAAGCTGAAAAACAAAGAAAACAAAATAAATGTGTCCTGCACAGGGAAAAGCAACTTAAAGTTGTGCATTTAGCAATGAGTTCACAGCAGTCCTATAGCTAGAATCATACACTTCTCACACCTAAGGGCATAGCAAGATTTCCAACAGAAACCAGCAAAACTCGTGTCTCAAAGTCCAGATTGTCAGCAAGTGCCGAACCTCCTCCTTACACAGGAAACCTGCCCTGGGAAACTGCAAGTCTAACACCCAAAGATGAGCCATGTGCATAAGATCCTAACCCCAACCTCTGAAACCACGGACAGGCTCTGTGGGCTAGAAGAGGAGAGACCAAAAGGAGAACAACTTCCAGGGAAAGATTCCCACCTCTCACGTTCTCGACCTGTTGTTCACACCAGTACCGCATCAAAGTGCTCTGGCAGCGCTACTCTGTTTTGTCATTGCTACTTCATAATTTTTCATAAACGAAGCCAGATACTTTAGTGATCACGAGTCCAACTTACAAAACACATTGTACACTCACAAATGATCTGCAAACTATGTCAGTTTTGGTGCCGATTAGACTTCCTATGGCTGAGAGTGAAAGCCCAGTTGATGTGGAATGCAGGGAGTCCTCTCTCAAACAGAAAAGAAGTTTCTAACCCAGAACTACAAGATAATGGACTTCAAAGCTGTGGGGTTCATGCATGGAAAACCTGTCACTGGTGCAGGACTGAAACCTCCTTATCTTGGCCTTTCACATGGTATAATTTGACAGGGCCCACAGCACATCTAAAGGGAAGGAGATGGAAATGCAGCTAACTGTATTGAATTTATTTACTTATTTATTTTTAAATAGCGGCAGAAGTTACTCTCTTCGGCTTGTGAGCAGTCCCTGTAGAAGTGGATGAGTACATGGGGCACAGCAGGTGGTAGAAAGTAAAATCCTTTACAAGGTTTGCCCATACTGGTCAGAAATATATTTTTAAGTTGAAGAAATCATTATACTCCTGAGAGTCCTTGGGTAGAAAACGAGTTTATCATTTGCTAGCAAATGATTTTGACCTTTCTGGCAAAGGTTAGAGAACAAAGATATATTAACTGGAGTAATTTAAGTCAAATGTAAAGTAACAAAGAGTTACATGGCCTTGGGGAAGAGTCTGAAGTCTTAGTTGCTGAAGATGTTTCAGCACTTGGTGGGGTTTACTATTTTAAGAACAAAATTATCATCATAAATTTCTGGGGTTTTACCTGGATGGGACTGGAACAATTTAAATCTCTTAATAAAGTTTATTGCCCACTTCATCTGTCACTTGATACCTATACCACAACACTGCACCAGGCTGCCAGGGTTATGTTGTCAGCTCTAATGCAGATCATCTTTGTGATCACAGAGACAGCACTTGCACTCCACTATCATCTCCATGGGTGTAACTGTAATTGAGTTTCCGTTGGGGCTGCACAGCAGCATCCATTAAGATTCGTGAAGAACTCAGGTCCTCAGATGGCTGGATGAAGTGTGTCAGATAGAAATATTTGAATAGATTCCTCACTTTCCCCTTGTAATCTAAGACTTGTTTCAACAAGCAGGAGCTCTTACGATTGCCTCTTGCCACCTGCATGTCCCACTTGCACATGCAGCCCAGGAGCAACAGCACAAGCAAGTTTCAAAACCGATTTGTGCTTCCAGATCAGGATAAAGCAGCTCAGGCAGAGCTGAGAGCCTGGTCCAAGCGTGCACCCTGCCCTGTGCACCCCGACTCCACCTTAGTCAAAGCCCCAAGGAGCCTGGCACAAAGTTGCCTTTGCAGGGAAGTGTCTGCCGCAAACACTTCCGACCGCGTCATGCTGCCAGTGGCAAGCACTCCTCAAGTAGATGCTCCTAGAAGCAGGATGGATGTTTCTGAATGCCACATTTACTTTCTCCTCCATAAAAATCAGCCATATGAAGACAGTGACATGCGATGCAAAGACGAATAACTCACAGGAGTGTTACTGTCGTAACAACTCACATAAACCAAAGAGGCATCCTTGATATGGTAACATACTCCCCCGAGTGATCCCTCCTCAGCAGCTCATTGTGCCCATATCTCACAATCCCACAGCTTTCCAAGGAGCTCCCTGTGCACGGCAGCACCTGAACATGTTGGGTTTTGCAGTCACCATAGAAAAGTGCTGCCAGTCCCCAGCACAACCATTAGCCTGGAGGAGGTCTCCTACCTGCCTGAGGGCTCCTGAGATCCTGTTTCATCCCGTGGAGGTGATATACTCAACACAGATGGTGAATTACCCATGTTATAGCGGACCAGAACAGTAGCATCTACAAACCTGTAGGCTGAGATGAGAGCTTGGGTAATCTCAACTGTTAATTTTATTAATTCATTTTTGTTAAAGTGTTTTTTCCAAATGCCTTTGATTTTTAACAAAAAAATAATTCTCTCACTACAAACCTTTCCCAAGACCTAGTTTCCTTATTTCTCCCCCTTTCCTTCTACTCCCAAATAATTCTAGGTACATTAGGAAACACATGCAACCAGATTTCTACCTGACTTCTCCAATACTTAAGGTCTGGACAGATCAGAAGATATTATAACCCAAATGATCAAGAGTTTGCTTCCTAATTTTGTCATGCCTTGGCCCCTCCCATTATCATTTTGCTGCTATGTAAGACTACAACTTCTGTTTGAAATACACTTTAATATAATACCCAGGATAAGAGCTTGCTGAAGCAATACCTAAGTTCATTACCTTAAACAGTATAACATTGCTTTTTCAAATCTCAGATGGAAAGCAAAAATCCCTATTGTGCTCAGATGCCTTGAACTTTGCTAATTCTCCGTGTGCTACCCAGATTATTGCTCCTTATGTCAGGCATGTCAGATGAACACGTGTGGTCCTCTACTTTCACTCTGCAACATAAGGAAAACCAGCTTATCTCATATCAGTTTCTAAAAGAGCTCAGCTATCTAAGGTTATCCAGGACTTGCTCTATTTTCTGCCGCTAAATTAATGTTTGTGAAAAAAAAACCAAACCCAACGTATGAGAGATGCAAATATAATTACTGAAAACAACCAGTTAGGAAGTTAGCCCAGTATCACATACTGACAACATTTGAAGGCAATGCACAGAAAAGCTAAATGTTCAGTCCTGCTAACATGGTTTAGAGGGTTATCTAGAAGTAGGAAAGGCAGGAACAGAAGCTTGGGAATACAAGGACCCAACTCTTACCCAAAACGTCAGCTAGCCAAGCCAGGGAGAGACATTTTTTCCTAATGCTGAGAAAATCCATCCCAGGGAAGGAGGTTATGTACTGTTATTTTAAAAGCAGCCTAAGTTCTCCCATAGTTTTCAGCTGAATGATTTTCTTTTCAGGGTAGACTCACAAAATGGAAGAGGACAATAAACACCTTCTACCAAACATAATACGGACATTTACACAGAATACGGAAAACTCAGACATTCATTCTCTGCCCGATTCACAACAGGGATTTGAAACAAGCCTTCCCTCTTCCGGAAAGTGCTTTCTCTATGGAACAAGGGCGCGTTCCGAGGCTGTGCTGTGCAAGCCACTGAGCACGTCCTCCTGGTGAGCATGAAATGTCTCTAGGGAAGCCCCAAGGAGTGAATCTTTTTGGGCCGCTCCTCTGCAGCTCAGGGAAGCAGGAAAACAAAGCTTCAGGGCCTCTCTTCCAAGGTGGCACGAAAGGCTCAGCCTGGAGCTGAGCCTGGAGCTCATCCAGTTTGTAACAGAGACTAATAGCTGCTGAGCTGGCAACGAAAAGAAAGTCTCCCTGGCCTGTTTAGAGCATCTACTTAACAGGCGGGACACCAAGGTATCAGTTCTGCTCTCAGTAATATTTAAGTTCTTTAGACAAACTGGAAGAGTACTAATAAAAGACTGAGAACAACCCCACAGCCTCTACCATGGTGGCTTGAACATTGGCTGCTGAGGTCCTTTTAGGTAGGAGTTTGTCACATCTTCAGCAAAGGCCATCACCCTGAAGTACGGTGTCTGAGGAAGAGGGGTATCTGCACTGCCTCCCTCCTCTCTCCCTCATGGCTCTGTATAAACCCAGCTCTTCATTTCCTTTGCTCTCCTGACGTTAAAGATATGTTTAAAAATGGGTATAACTTTTTTCCAGACTAGGTCATGGATTTGATCCAAATTAATTTCTGCTTTGTTTTTTATCTTAATGAAAAGAAGTATTTGTTGAAATTCAGACAAAACTGACTTTTTCTTTCCAGCAATAAAAAAGGTTCACACTCATACTTCCTGAGACTATGGAGAACAAGGAGAAAAAGAAAAATGTTTTAATAATAGTAACAATATTTACAGTTTAAAACAACTTTTCCATCTCAGTGTTATTCATGTTTTGTCTCAGAGAGTGAAACTGGTCCACCATTCACTAACTCAAACGGAAGTCCACAGCAGAAGACAACCATGAATCAAACACTGTAGATCATGCTGCCCTTAACGTCATTTGTCAGTGCTCAAAATAATTTTTTGCATGAGTTGAAGCACAAACTACATTTCGTAAGATACTATCATCACTCTTTTGACAGTTCACAGAGTGAAAAACCCCATTTTTTCTATGACAAAGTAACTTTTCCTCACAACCATGTGTTAAATCGCAGTTTTAGTCTAAAGAAAACTCCAGCTTGCATTCAATGAAATACCAAGTGGAAAATGAAGATGAAGAGTTTTCAAGAACTGCAGCAAGATCTTGCCAAACTTTTGTCTGTTCTGGGCTATTTTAGCATTCAGCATTTTCTAATGGCACTTACTCTTCCTCTAATCATCTAAAAATTGAAGTTGGATAGTCTATTGAAAGATCGGGCCCTGATGTTACCAAGGCCCCAGTTTTCACTTTTTAAAAAATATTTTGAATGGGGAAAAAAATCACAGGTAGCATCTTTTCCCTGTGATCTCTGCAGCAGCTGCAATAATCACATCCACCTCAACAGTTGCCTCCAACAATGGCCTTCACCTTCTCCCAGAGACCGTGAGCCCATTACTCATCCAGATGTTCTTCCTTAAGTAACTGCTTTAGTGCAGTGAATGGTTTCCTCAGTCCTGGCAGGACAGACATCACAAAGAACTACAAAAGACAGAGCCTGAGATCATGGTTTTAAAGACAGAGGGAAGACGGAAGTCACACAGTTTAGCTACAGCACGAAAGACCACAAAACTAACAACCTGCCAGAAATCATGAATGCTGTGCTCCAGTTGGGAACATACCTTCTTTCCCTCCAAAGTAACAGCCCTTTTCTGTCTGCCCCTCACTTCTGAACAGCCATCTGGATGCAAACCCAGCTTTCGCTTACTGGCTTGGTCATAATCACCCTGAAACTTGCTGACAATTACTGCGCCGGCAGCGCGATGCATCTCACAATCAAAAAGAGCTGAACTGCCCTCTCCTGGGAGCCGTGCAATCAGCAGGGCAGCCTCTAGCAGTCAAACGCGTCATTAGCAGGTGGAGAAAGCTGTTGAAATGGGAAATGAATGCATCAGGCAGCCTCCTCCAGATGGACTGCCCAGCTTTTCAATTTACAGTTTCACTAAAATTGGACCTCGTGTTTTGGATTCAACTTAAACAGCATTTCTTCTGCAGTCTTCAGAAATAGGTCTTTTTGCATCAATTTCTTCACAGGTATACACAGATAGGAACTTACATGTATTTTTAGATTAAATCAATAGGGCAAAGATTAAGTGAGTGCTGTGCCAGAACAAGAGCTTACAGAGGAGTTTAATAAGACTGACGTAACGCAGCCTGAACAGGTAACCGGTACTGTACCTAGCAGAAGCTCGTCTGCACTTAGGATTTTTCCAAATCTCCTGCTAATTTACTAGAAAGAAAAAGGGTCCCAGGTCTATGAGTGATGAGGGAAAGTGAATCAGCCTGCAGCTATAACCCAAAACACAGTGAAAACTTGAGCTCATCGAAAACAAAAAGAGCTTTCGCTGTTGCATGTTTTTATGATACCAGACTCGAAGCAAAGGACCTGTAGCTGGGGGAGGGATTAGTGACAACAACATACAACTTCAGACATCATCAACCTACCCTTTCAGGTCCCTGCTCTCCATTTGAGAGACACTAGCATAGAAGAAAGTGAGGAGTTAGCTTACAAAGGCTGCAGGAGATATATATATACACACACACACGGTTTGGGAGCTTACAAAGGCTGCAGGAGATATATATACACACACACACACGGTTTGGTTTTTTTTTTAATATACATTTATAGTGTTTTTAAAGTAGTTCTAGCGACAAGAAGCTGGAATTGCCAGAAACATCTCTCCACTAAGTTATCGACAGATATCACAAGGTGGGTGATTTCTGCAATTTAAAGAGTGAGAAATGGCAGTCATTATGCTAATTAGGAAAAGTTCTAGGAAAAACATTTAAAGCAAAGCCCACCAGGAATAAGATGACTATATGTTTTTAAGATTAAAAAAAAAAATTAAATTGCCTACTATAGCCTCAGATGTTTTTGTTTCTTTGGGGTTTGTTTTGTTTTGTTTTAAAAACAAAGTTACATTTCTCCAATAACTTGTTCTTCTTCTGCAGGCACTTGGGATAAGGATGATTAGGTGAGTCACTTCATGAATATTCCCGCATCCATATGGCATGTACAAGAAATCCATTAGAATTAATATTCCTTTACACGGTTATTTATTTGAGTAAGCCCTCCCTTCAAAGTGCTGCTGCTGTTCTCTTAACATAATAATCCTGATAAATTACTCTTCTTTTCAATGCTCCATAAGCAAGGAACATAAAGACTCAGCACTGCTACATTAAGATCCATTACTCTGGCTCATTGCAAAGAAAACACCATATTTTTAAACACATTTCCCCCAACAACAGATGCCTCTCTACATTTTAGAAGCTTCAGATGCAATTTTTAAGTAAGAAAAAGAAAAACCAAGTCAGCCACCACTTGTAATTATTAAAAATTCATTTGTTTCTGACTGCTTATTGCTCCCACGTAAATTGGGGAGATATTGCCATTCATTTCCTGACTAACCATAGCTGCTTCCGGACTTCGAGTCTGCCTGGGGTCTTTGACAGGGCTCTTGATGATACACACACAACTGGTTGAGTATTTTGCATGCAACTGGATACAGTAGCTAGATCATAGAATCATAGAATCATTGAGGTTGGAAAAGACCTCTAAGATCCTCACTTAGATTTAAGCCAGAGTCACTCTGCTGAGTACAGCTCAGCTAAGCAAATTGCCACCTGCTGAGGATCTCCTGAGCTTCCCATGTAAGACACTCCCATTTTCATTCAGTTTCATTTGAATTAATTTCTCTGAAGAGCAATTGGGGTTTTTATCGTGGTTTGGTCATAATCAGGTTCACTAAGGCTTTAGATATGTGGGCTGGTTTGGAAAAAATTTAGTATGCTCTACTCTTCATATTTAATTTGTGGGTATAGTTTTTCTTGAGGAATACCTGTAAGCCATGGGAGGGAGCCCCGTGAACATCACATCAAGAGCCTGACCTCCTTTCTAAGACCAGCAGCTCTGCCAGACATAGGTCACACGCACAGGACCGAGGGGCCACCGCGATTTCCGACCCCTTCCTTTAATACGCTCTTTCCTCCTCCTTCTCCTCCCCAGGCGTCCTCCCCTAACTGGCCAGTATAGTCCAGTACTGAGCCTTACTCTCACAAGGAGGGGAAGGGATAGACAAAAAGGCACAGAGCTGGCAGCATGAGCTAGAAAGCAGAGCAGAAATGGCAGAAGAACCTGAAGACCATGAAACCTTGAAGAAAAAGGGGTCTTATCCTGCCTGCCAGTGGTGGATGGGATGAGGTGCTGCTTATAGGAGAGAGTGGGAAGAAGAACCAGAATAATACAGTTACTCTCTATGGACTTCAGGAAAATAGATAAAGCTGACTGTCTCCTCCTCATCTTGCCCAAAACAGACTCTGTGGTTAGGAAGCCTTGCAAGGAGCAAAGCACTAGCAGCAGGTGGTGCCATCTGTCCCACTCTAATTCCTTCTTGCTCAAACAATTTATGTCCCAGTTTTTGAGGAAGGTAAAAAAAAAAACCCGAGAAAACCCAACCCACAACTGCCTAATAGCCAGGGAGGGGGGGAACTTGGAGGAAAGGAAGCGGGAGGCTAATTTTAGCTAAATAAAATAAAATTAAAATAATAATAATTTTTTTAAAAAGTGACTGATAAATGATGCCTTCTCTCCACAGTCTACTCTTTTGCCCCTGTGCCTGAAGATGAATGATTAGATAGAAAATCAAACCACAATATGGTTTTACAAGTAACGCTGCTGCTTCTTTGGTGTGAGGAGATACTGGAGGCTGGAGCAGGACCACAGCCCCATGACGCTTCTCTTCCAGCTTTTCTGCTCTGCGCTGGAGGTAATGTAACTTCAGAAATTATTACCTGAGCACCCTTTGTGCCCCACACCTGTGTGTGCAGGCTGGTTCCACTAGACAAAACCAACCCATAGACACTTCAAAAATATTTTCTTGAATATTGCATGCAGTGTGAATGACAGCATCCGTGAGACAAGCACCCCCACATGGTGCTGGTATTGCTGTGCTAAAGGACTGGAAAGGGTGCATTGGTATCACAGGGTGAGGTTTCACATGCAAGTTTGTGTGTTCTGCTGCCAGGCAAGTTCAGCCGTTGTGAATACTGTGCAGGCTGGTTCCACTAGACAAAACCAACCCATAGACACTTCAAAAATATTTTCTTGAATATTGCATGCAGTGTGAATGACAGCATCCGTGAGACAAGCACCCCCACATGGTGCTGGTATTGCTGTGCTAAAGGACTGGAAAGGGCGCATTGGTATCACAGGGTGAGGTTTCACATGCAAGTTTGTGTGTTCTGCTGCCAGGCAAGTTCAGCCGTTGTGAATACACCTCGCCTCCCTTTCTCCCTCCCCCCCTCTTTTTCTCCCTCCCCTGCAAACACCAGAGCCCAAACCAATAAACCTTTCCACCTGCACGGAGCAGTCCCTGTGCCCTTGCAGCGCTGCACGCTCCAGGCAGGTCAGCAAACAGTGGAGCAGAGTGCTTCCCCATCACGCCAAGCACCGTGTTGCACAGGAAGACCAGCTCTCATCACTCCCTCCGTTACTTGAAAGTTAATACAAGTATCAACAACCCCTGAGCTGAAATACTAATGCCCAGGCCGTCTTGCAAGAGGCTGCATCACATCCTTCCCTACTGTGCATCACTGTTATCACTGTCTAACCTGAGTTTCCCACTGCAGTGCCACCCCTATGAAACATGGCCAGACAGTGCCTGGCACATCCACCCTTCCCTTCTGTCAGCTGGGGCTGACGTACATCAGACAGGTTTGCACCGTTTCCGCAGGTGTTACTTTGCCTATGGCCAAGATATGGGATTTTCTCTGTCAAATCTATCTTACATGTCACAGGCAGTATCCTCTCTTATCTCTATTTTAATATGTACCCATGTATTAAGCACTCTGGAAAATGCTGAACAATAAATATCAGCGCCGCACTATAAGCAAGACCCTATTGCAACCTCAGCAAAATTAGCCAAGACCCAGTGTGCTCTTTCGTTCTACATTGCATGTAGCATAAAAGAGGCAATTTCTTCCATTTGGACTAAATCAGGTTAAAAGAAATAACACTTCATTCTCCTGAGCTCATGACTAACTTTTTTGGAGCAGATGTCAAAACAAAATTCATGTTATAACAAAGCAGCAAACCCCCCCTCAATTTATGAAGTGCAGGAGTTGTAACTAAGTTATGAGAAAAAGAAAGGGATTCACTTCTGAACGATAAAGAAGAAATGACAGAAAGTATTTGGCACAGCTTAAATGAATTTTATTTTGGAGCCATTCAGAATTTAGACTTTGGATGAATTCCTTATTGAGGCAAATAAAGAATTTGCTGGCACAATGAGGAATAATATCCTACCGCAACAGATGAAACAGGGTTTAATTTGACTTAATTTCCCCAGTGGTGCAATGAATAATATTCTTTCTGGATCTGTGTTTCCACTGACAGTGATTGTGCTATTGCTGTGCTTGACACGCTCATATTGCAGACGTTTTGCATTGGATGCTATAAGAGAAAAGCTTAGAGGAATCAAAGATGTCACCATGCTGTTATTGTACTTCTCAGACTCGCCCAGCCAAGCACTGAACTGTGGGAAATATCATTTGATACAGGGTATGTATCAAGATAAAGATAAGAGGGGAAGGATGGTAATCCCCTTTCTGTGCCATATACTTCCTAAAAGCGATGTCTGAGCACACTAAAAAGCAATTGTGGGCACATGCTCCTTTGCAAGTGGAAGTAATAAAAAAAAAAAAACCGCTTTGCAAGTGGAAGTAATAAAAAAAAAAATAGACTAAACCAGCAGTTTCCATTGAGCGAGGAAGGAAAGGACCACTAGACCCACCAAAGGGATTAAACACACAGGGCCAGAGCAGTTCCTGGAACAGCTCCACAACAGGAATTTATTCCAGAGATTAACTCAGTTTCTGATCTTAAGTTTCACACAACACCACAAACACCCTTTAGCCACCCTCTGGGTACCCCTTCTCCAGAGACAAACAACATTTAGCAAATGCCACTGCATGTGCTCACCACTGCTTGCACTTGGTTTTGCTTTGGTTTCTAAACACCGGCTTTCCATATCTTAAGCCTACCTAATCATTTCAGGTCTGTGGGCTTTCAGATTTGGTTTTGCTTTTAAGAATTCAAGTTTGCTCCCAGTGGGATATATTTTAATCCACCTCCCAGACATTAAATCAGCCTTGCTGCCCTTCCAACACCTTCTCATAAACTCACGTCTAATTTTTGGACTTGCATGGGCACTGACTATTTTGCAAAAGAAAGGAAACAGATCTTCCAGAGCTTTGCCCTTCACACTCAGTACGAGAACTACACCTTTTTTTAAACAGACCTCCAACATTTGGCCTTCGGCACAATATTTTTCCTCAGGCCCAGGCTTCACATCCAGTTTATACGGGTGACAGCGCGATGAAGAGTCATTGAATACTAGAGATGCCCACAATCCTTCTGAGATTACTCCTGTGCTATTATAATATTGAGCATGACTGAAGCAGCAAGGAGACGTTGCACAAAATTTTTTCAATTCCCTGTTGGCCACACTACAAAACTCCTGAGGCCCCTGACCAGGGTGAGACAGTGACAAGCCTCAGGACTCTTCATGTTTGCTGTTCCACACTCTTCCCTCCAGACATCCATGGCAATTCTCAGCCAAAAGCAGCTCTGACACTTTCCAATCACACATAACTTCCAATGGAGCAGGAAAATAATGTAAAGCCTCCTCTCATCACAAGTTTGGCATAACCCAGCAGCTTGGCATACCCAGCAGCTTTCATTCGCAGAGGGATGCTTTGCTCCCCGCCTCATGCTCAGAGGTGCAGTATTGAGTGTTTTGACTAATACAGCACAGAGATGGGGCTTGTGCGTTACCTTTTGGGAAGCCTTGAGCACAAACACTTCCCGTTCTTCCTCCTCCCCTCACGAGTAGTTATTCACAGTTCAGCAGCAAAGGCAGGGGAAAAGGAGGCTGGCGTAGGGCTCATGACACAATAACCACAAGTCACTAGTAACCAAACACATCTTACTTCCAAGCACTGAAAGACATGAATATGCTTATTAGCATAAAGACATTCCCTGTTCCATCTGTATTGCAAGCACTGGAATATGAAAGCTTCAGCCCCCCTTTGAAAAAGTCCTCTGGCAAAAAGAGGTGACCCAACCTAAGAGTGCTCTATTCAACAGTGACGAAGCAATGAAAAGACAACATTTTCCTTTCTGCTATCATTTTGAAATCTGTTTACTTGCAACCTTAAAAGGAAGTGAATTACCTCAAAAAAAAAAAGAAGGAAAAAAAGAAAAAAAAAAAAAAAGGATGACTGCCTGGCCTCCATAGAACACCTCAATACCAGATAAATGTTCCTCTTACAGAAATGAACATTAGCACACTCGGATGGCATCTTTCATTCTGTGAAATTACTTCAGAAAGATGTAGTGGTATTGTTGAATGCTGATGCAAACTCATTGATCTGTTCCCAGACTTACCAGTACACAAAGGATGGGAAACACTCCTGGCTTTGAGTTTCTGTAATGTGCCTTATTGATTCTCTGAAATGCCAAACTCTGCACTTGTTTACACACATGCTGCACTGCAAAGCCCCCATGCATAGAAAATGACCTGCCCAATTTGTTCTTTTTTACTGAAACATTTTATATGAAAAATTAAATCAGCTGTAGGTAATACACATGGATTTTGCTCATGTTTACAGTGCAGTTTTACTCAGGGAGAACTAAATGTGAATTTGTACAATGCAGCGGTTTTTCAGCTCAGACTAGCAAAGGTTTAATAAACTTGTTCAGACCTGTCTTAAGAATGTTGGACTCCGTGTGGTTTATTGATCAGTTTGTGCAGGGCTCCAGAGCTCTCCCCTCACCTGCAGGGTCTGTCCATACAGGACGTACAGGAAGAAGTGAGGCGGTGTTCCCAGATCTGCACTGTACAGTCACGGTACTCACATACATACACACACAGCTTTTATTTGAATTTACATAAAAGCCACTTTTCCTGCAAAAGCCCAGGGTAATAGGAGTCAGGAAAACACTCAGTTGCCACAAAAGAAGTTATTGCTCACTTTAAGGGTGCTTTCAAGCTACTTTAACGCCGCACAAAGCTTACTGTAACTAATGCTGCAGCTGATCAGTAGGATTTCAAGGTCTGGTTTTGGTCTTTACACTGAAGTAATTGCTAGTCAGAAAGTTTGTTCTCTGGCACATGCCTGTTCTCTTCACCCTCAAATAAAGTTCTCACTGATATTACTTCAATCTCCAAGCATGAATTTTTTGCCACCACAGTTCTACTGGTACTGTCTACCAGTTCCCTGGTACTGTCTCTTGCCAGCAAGACTGCTCAGAGCTAATAAAGAACTGACTTCTCCCAAGTACTTTATTTATTTAACCACTTCTGAAGCAGAATAATGTCCTTCCACCTACGCTAAACATACAATAGTTGTGTTCATCAGGCTTGGTAAGACACTTCTCTGAAAAACCACAGGAAGCAGATCTGACTAAGAACATATCATTTTCCATAGCTGGCTTTGGACTAGATCAAGATTTGCCCCATACTAATTTTTACCAAATTAATGGGTATCACAGCCTGCACAGTACCCCTATGAGCAGAAAGATGCCCAATGGGCCACGTTTGCTTTCATTACACCTGCAACAGACTGTGCAGAAAGCAAGGCAGGAAGCAGACACAACCTCCTAATGGTTTTATTTCAGTGTTTCCATGGGCTCTCATCAAAACAAAGAGTACTTTGCAACACACAGCAGATGCTGCTCTCTGCTCTCTGTGTTTTCTCCTACCTTCTTCTGAGGCAGAGATTGATCTCCAGACTGACACATGCTCTGTCTTGGGACAGGTAGGTCGCTTGCTCCAATCCTCTGCGGACCTCAAACACTTCTGTGTGTTGCCTCTGCAACTCCTCCTTCCAACTTTACAGTGCTCAGTGTCCCCCATGGGGCTGTTAGCAACCCACAAACTTCCAGAAGGCAGGAGTGGAGCTCACCAGCTCTCCTGAGCAACCAAAAGGAGAAAGATCATCAACAGCAAGTAGGTAATGAATTCTCTTCTGGTGTTTGGGTTCTGAAAAGGAGCAGAACAGAGAGGGTAAAGGGGAAAAAGACACCCAAAGTCCTAAAGACCATCTTCCCCCTGCCCACATCAAGGGGTGATGATTTGTTCCCCAATGACCAGAGAAGCAAACACTCATCCCATACATCTGCATACAAACTAGAAGAAACAGGTTAATGTGCAACTCTGATTCATAAGCCATGTGCTGTCCCTCTCCTCAGGGATGTATTTCACCCCTAAAGTTTAATTAAACTTTCCTCCTTAAGTAAACAGTATATTCTTAAGAGATTCTGAGGACAATTTATTCTTCTTAGTTTATTTTCTTCCATTATTGTATGTAGTTGTCTCTTATTTATATCATACCTTTTGTGTATTCCATACAGCAAACCTAAGTACCACACCATTAGCATACTATAGCTGCACAAGATCCCTCCAAAAATTTACAGTCCCAGGCTAATCCCAGCTAAGTACAGAAAGTAAAGATCAATTTTGCCACATCTGAACTAGACTGGACTTAATTCCATCCAACACATTCCAATGGCAGGTCAGGAAATGCAAGATTTTATAAGGTCCCGGGCTGAATTACAACCAGTATTAAGGCAGTGGACTGGAGATGTCAATTGTGGAATATCCTCCTAATGTTTATTAACTTCTCTGTCGATGAGAATCGCTGCTCCGACAACAGACCGGCTTGTGAAAAATCATTGTCCATCTGCTCCCAGCTCACAGTCGAGGGTAAAGGACTTGTTTTCATTGCTGAAGTGAAAAGAAGTCGTTTGAGTTTAAAAAGCGCTAGAAATGCCTCTGCTATCACCCCCAGCCAGTCACACCCAGAGAGCCGCTGAGCTCAGACTGTTTTACAGGGGTACTGACACAGCATATCAGGAAAAATTAGCGGAGCCATTTAAAGACTTCAAAATCTCCCACTCCGGAGCCCGGGCTGAGGCTGCCACATGCACAGCTGGAGCCGAACGAAGGTCAGCTTCTTTTAGTCTCATGTCACCGTGCCAGGCACTGCCGCAGCCACTCTGAAATATTCGCCATCTCCCAAACCACCTTCAAAAAACTGGTTCAGCCAATGCCACGCACTTTTACTTGCCATTAGCTTAAGTTAAGAAAACGCTGTTTCAGCATCCCCACAGCGCTCTGAAATGCTGCGCAAAAACCACACAGTGACCAGAAATGAGTCATTAAGGACTCTAACTTCTGATGTTTGTATTACCATGTACAAATGAGTTAACCAACATCCTCCTGACAAAAATCGCTACTGAGAAGCCTGGTGCAAATCTAAATAATCGATTGGGTCCAGAGTTTAGGAAGTTAATAAATTAAATGTATGCTGCATTACCTACAAATCTTCAGACCCCAGAACTAGACAGGTTGCATCAGGTACACTGACAGGATAATACTAATTAGATAATAAAACTACAATGTAAAACAAATGATGTCTAGATAAAAAACATATAGTGGGTGTTGGAGGTTTTCTCTGTGGGGAGAACACAGGCGCATACATTATTCTGGAGAGAAGTGAAGAATGACTTATCTAATTGAAACTACGGGGGTGTAGACAGAAGGGGGCAAGAAAGACAGACGGTAATTATATGAGCTGGAAAGTGGCCAGGACACTGGGGTTAGCAGCCACACACTTTCAGAAACCATCGTGAGATCTTATGTGATTACAAACCATCAAGAACCTAGTTTTAATTCTTATCCAAGTTACATTTGGCAGCAGGGCAAGGCAGTCGCCCAAGGCACTGCCTTCATTTGGGCTGAAGGACAGAAGTCACCTATACCCTTGCACCTCTATCCTTTACTGCCGACTTCTTTTTGTGGTTTCTCATCCAAACACTAGCAATGCCTTGGAGAGTGAGCCCCTGGTGAGATGTCACATCCCTGAAGCTGTACAGCCCTTGGCAACCGTCCCTTCGAGCAGGGCTTCCTGCAAGCAACTGCAAAAGGGTTCATGAGCGCTGCCTAAGCAGTCAAAGCTCTGCAAGCAGCGCTGCAGAGGGTGCAGGGCAGTCACCTCTGCCAGTTGTTTCCCAACAAATTCCCATGTTTGCAGATGCCCTTCTGCAGCCCTCTCTGAATGAAGCACATCCATCACCTCCTTTGGGGACCAACAGCAGCACCACGGCAGCAAACAAGCAAACAAAAATTCCCTTCCCCAAACCTTTAAAAGCCAAATTCCATTTCATCAGATCTACGACAGCTGCAGGGATCCTTTCAATCACAGAGAGTATAGACTGTGCTACTCCCAAGACAGGGTGCTTGTTTCTGCTTCTCATGCTCTTATTATACGTTATTCTCCTAAGTTTTATTTGGAAAGGACGTGGATCTCAGTTACTATCTTATAGCTATCTCAGTGCTATCTTACAGCACTTTATTGTAAGTAGGAAGGATACCATGGAGCCATTCATTACTGTCAGACTTGCAAGAGACTATCACAAGAGTTAAAACGAAATGCCAATACCACGATTTGCTGTTTACAATAGAGTGCATGTTATTTCCAGACACGATATAAAAGTACTACAACAGCTTAAGTGTATTAAATGTGCCATAAACGTCTAAATTGCTGTTGATATTTTTTTAATGGATCAAAGAGACTTAGGTAAATATCAGCCCACTTAATTTGGAACAATTGCAGAATGTTTGTCAGCGTCCCCAGAGACCATCTAGATCCACAGCCCCAGCTAACAAGGGCTGCAGAGATGAAGCGCGAGAGAACATTTTGCTCAGCAGAGCCTTCCCGTTAAACCCCAGTACATATGGAATACGCATTTATCGGTAACCAAAAGATCCACAGGCCTAGATTTCAAAATATAGCAACTATTTAAGGCCCTGTCTCATAGCACTTCAGTCGACTTGTGGTTTCCTCCCAGAAGAAACCATTAGTTTTAACAGTGTTTATATGAATATGCATAATGTTCTCATGAACATACTGCTGGAGTTGTGGGGTTTTTTAAGTGTGTGCCTCTCCATTCACCACTTATTTGCATATTTGTTTCTCTTTCTTCTTCAAAAGCAACTCTCCCTTATCGCATAAGATCAGATCCACTTTAGAACAACTAACATTAAAAAAAAAAGCTTTTTTTAATCTAAAGGAGCGCTATTCTAAGCTTGAAACTTCCCAGCAGCTACTCCTATATATTTCTTTCCAAACTTCAGCTGCATGCATCATCCAGAGAAATCATTTTATAATAGGTAAGATTACAGAAACATGAAAGTTGCTGTGGAAAAGGCTCTTTGGGCACCCCCAAAGCCCAGTGGTTTGAAGCATAACATGGCACAATTTCATACAGGCTTGGTCAGGAAATTGGTTTTGGCACTCTCGGTACCTAAGATACTAACTAGCACTAAGGTACGCCTGGCCAACCAAATGTCCCTGAAAGGTCCACTGAGCCCCACTGAATAACAGGGTCCAAACCCCACCATGAGGGATGCACATTTTGTAGTGTTTTGTGTCCTGAGTGTAGACTCCATGATACTTCATTTGGAAAATTATATTCCAGGTTTGTAGATGATGGAATAAAAGAGCACTTCATGGCACTGCACAGGATTTCCTCTGAAGGAAGGGGACAAGATCTGTTATTCAGCACTTCAGGATATATTTGCCCTTGAAAGTGCTGTTGAGAGAAAGCCAATATTCAGGACAATCCAAATGCTGGAACATTTTTGGACCCAGATAACATTAAGGAGAAAAAAAAAAAAATTGAAAGGCAAGCTCGTTCTCTTCTTAATAAAAATTTTCTTATCTCTTCTCTAAAAATTCTTGCTCTCAGGGTTTTATGTCTTGGTCATTTTTAAAATCACATCAGGCACCAACCTGCTACACAAGTAACAAACCTCCAGGCAGTTATTATTCAACAATGGACTTAAAATTAATGTAGCAACTTTTAGTTACCTCCAAGCAAAACAAAAACACATTTCCTAAAGTTTCCAACTTTAAAAAGGAAAAAAAAATGCATCCGTCTTCTTTAGGAAGCAGCAGAAAGGAAATGTACAATTTGCACTGCAAGAGAAAAAAATAAATCAACATACGGAAGATGACTTCTTGTAATGCTTCTCACTGGCTGCAGCGCATTTTCACTTGGCTGAATCTCACCTTTCGCAGGCCCAGAAGCAATGATGACTCCAGCAAGTGCAGCAGTCAGAGAGAGGATAGACTTGCACACAGCTGTCTGAAAATGCCAAAAAAACAAGTCTGAACTAAGAGACACTGCTAAGGGACAACTTCCCAACAGGCATTAAGTAGAGGCTGTTTTTTTTTTCCAAGGGTGGAGAAAGAAACACGGCTTATCAGTATACATTTAACCATCAAAAACATAAAAACCAAGAATAAGAGGAGAGGACCAGTTCAGCCTCATTAGGCACTAGCTGCTCACAAACGGGTTGTTGACATTCTTTTGCCCTGAAAATGGATGCAATTTTCACTCCTTCCCCCAGCAGCTTTACACTCTACTTTTGGGTTTCTTTTCAGGATCTAACACAGCAATGAGGCACCCACACACACTCACAGGTGCAGAGTGCCATCCTGGAGGGCTGGAGATGGCCAGGGAGGTGAAGGGCAGCTGCTATGAGTGGCACTGGCACAACATTAAAAGCTAGAGAGAGACCAGACCTCCTGACTCGCCTGTGTTTTGCTGCAGCAACGCTCCTCAGCACAGGCAGCTGGATTTCCAGGGATTACCAGGTGTGCCATGCAGAAACCTTTGCACTTTGGGAAAGTCTCAGAATTCTTTTTTTTTTTTTTTTTAAATCTATCTTATCCAAGGTTGCTCTGAGAACAAAAAAAGCATTTAGTAGAAAAAACCTTTATTGCAAGAGAGAGTTGAGTGATTGCAGAGATGCCTGTGGCTTGCTCTGCATTTCACCCAAGGTGAAATTCCTCTACAGGAGAGTCCCCTTCCCAACAGGGATGCTCTGGGAAGCAGAGCCTCTTACCTGGCATGGGGGGACCTGTCTGTGCTGGCACCAAAGAAGGTACAGATCCCCACAAAACTCCCTCAGATGAGAAAATGATTGTCCTTTCTGTCATGTTAAATATGGGGAAACACTGGAAAGGAGGAGGTGGCAGCTCAGGAATACAAGCCTTAGCAGATGTTAGTGTGTAGCATCAGTGGAAGACAATCTTGTGGCAAAAGCCCTCCATGGGCTGTCCATTTAAGTTGCTGTTTGGCTCTGAATCTCTCTGAGAGTAGATTAACCTCGGAGGCAGCCCTGCCAGACTGACAGATTGGCATGAGAGGAGGCAGACAAGTGACCCAGGTACCACGAACATAAAACATGGGCTTGCTTTTTAATTGCACAGTACCCAGCCAGAAATATTGTCCTTGCTGGCTGGTCTACAAATCTCAACATGCCTTTTGCTGTGCCAAAACACAATGGCATTTTATTCAGAAATTCAGCAGAACGACATCTGCTGCTGCAATGGCCAAGTTTCTGCCTCAGCAAAACTTGGACTGGATTTTAGCTAAGTGGCCAGACAGGTGATAACACGGCGAAGTCTCCATCCTCCTTTCAGTGTTGGCTCTTCACAGGGATGCAAAGGGGCTAACACCTAATTTTGTAGGTGTGGAAAAGCTGTGTGCTTCAGATTTCTGTATGTACCATGGGCACCAGAGATGATGTCTTGCTTGACTTCAGGGAATAACTGAGTCTGTGTGAGGAGCGCTAAGGTCAGTGGAAAGGGAAAAGAAGGAATGTTGGGCCTTAGGCACCCCAGAGATCCATAAAAAGTGGGAAAGCTCTGGGTAGGAGAATGTACCGTCCTGTCTCCACAATCTGTTGTCACATTCACTCTATGCACACTCAGGATGCAGGAAAACCCAAGTATAGCAACTCCTCTCCACCAGGTTTTAGGGGAAAAAGGGGAGAAAATGATGTCCAGAGACATCCAGGAGCATTAGCAGGCACAGAGGTACAAACGGGAGGAACCTAGTGTTACATCCCCAACAGAGGCACAAGTCACTGGGCTGGAGAAGTATACAAAAACTTTCCTGGGAAAGGTTTTATCCAGCTACATAATTTTGCTGTGTTTTGAAGCAGTTTGGATCATCTTCAAATCAAGCAGAGACTACTGAGAGGAAAAAAAACTGCAGGCACCAAACTATTTAGCTTTTTTTAGTGCTTTAGCTTAACAAAGTTAGCACCTGAGAGCAGCAGAGACCCTACAGTCGTAGAGTCAAGGCAAAGTGGAGGCACTGAAACCTGCTTTCCAGTCAGTAGAAGGCTTCAAAATGCTAACGAAAAATTGTGTCTGTCAAAAATACAAGTGTCTTCTAAGTAATTCTTCAATCACTTTTTTCCCTAACAGTGCCTCTATCCACAGTGAAAACATTCACTGGAGTGGGAAGGGCATAACACAGCGGAGGAAGAACGAGGGCTGGTGAAACTCCAAAAGTTTCCATGTTTCATCCTGAGGTTCTGCAAGAGATCTGGACACACGTCACCCCAAACCCCACAGAAGCAGTAAGTGCTTCGCAGCAAATGGGCAGCCTTAGGTGGATGTCATCACTCCGATCACAGCCAAATACTTCCAGACTAATACCTGAAATCCTGGCAAGATTAGTCAATGCTTACACTGTGCAACAGATATCCTGATTTGTGCCTACAGGAGACAAGAGAACCATGGCCTCCTCACTGCTGTGGTCATAAGATCCCTTATTTCAAGGAAAATTCAAGGAATGGGTGTTTGGGAAGACTTCCCAAATAGCTGATTGTGCAGGACACAAAGCAGGCAGAATGCAGGAGGGATTTCCGGGGTTATTGCCCGCAGAGATCCTGAGCTCATAACACACTGGGTTGAGGGAGCTCTCTTTCCCTCAACAGAAACTCGAGAGCTTGTCCCTCCAGACAGCTCCTGCTTGCCCCTCCGCAGAGCAGGGAGGCTTGACTCTCAATCAGCCTCAGAGGAACAGCTCTCTTCGTCCACAGCCCCAGAAGGGAAAGGCAAAACCAAAAATGCCTTTTTATCATTATGGGTAGGCTGTGAGATTGCAGACCAGCTGCATCCTCCTCCTTACACAGAGATCACTCCTTGGCTTCTCACAACATGCCTCATGGCCGCAGCTCTGCCAGCAGCACACTCACAGCACGTGTTTCTAGTTATTCCCTTTTAATCCCTCTGGCTTCATGTTACAGAAGACCAATATAAGGAACCCAGGTTCACTGTAGGTGGATGGGAGCAGGAGAACTTGATCCAAAAGGAGCAAAATCCTGCAGCTGTCATCGAGGTGAAGACTTAGCATGAAGTCTTAAATCACGGTGACCGCCAGAGGCTGAATTGCACGTGTGCATGGGATTAAGTCACATCTAACTCCAGGCTTCCCATGTACAAACATTTTAACAGCTACCTCTGTCCATGCAGATTAAAAACATAAGCAAAGAAATGTAAAAACCAGAAGTGCGTCTTCAGCGTGTGCAGCTGGGGCCAGCTGGCACACAGCTGTCATGAAGCACTGCACCACTTCAGCAGAGTCTCAACCAAAACGCAATCTCCCCTCTCCTTGAAACACTCCTGAAACAAAGCCTGCCGGCTCAGACCTGCCAAGTCTCCTTTATTTGGACTGAAACTCACACTTGGCAGCAGTTCGGTGCAATTTGAAGCTGGCTCAGACCTAAAGTGAAAAGATTAATGGGATATTTGAAATCTCACTCCCATTTTTCCTCAGATCTCACTTATGTAAAAGCTCTGATGTTGGTTGCTGAGCTCCTTAAAACATAATCTGCACAATGTGCCACAGTAAATAAACAGATTTAAGCAGCAAGTCTGTTTAAAAGGAGTTTATTTAGAAAGCACACGCATCACTAAAGAGAGCTTATTTCTTATCTAACTCCAAGCACTTAGAAGGCAATCCTTCAGGGGTGTTCTGCAGGCAGTGTGAGATTAATTTTGTTTGCAGCAATTATTTTCAGGATGTTCTCCACTCATATTAAGAGGCTGAAAGTTCAGTTAGTTTCTTGGCTTGGGGATTAGGGAAAAGCTGGAGACATTAAAAAAAAAAAACTTTGGGCCAAACTTACCCAGAAGAGTGGCCTTCCCTGCTTGGGCAGACTGGCCTTCAGCGGAAGAAGCAACGAGAGTCTAACACTCAGACCCGCAGTCGGAGGATCTGACGGAACACGATTTCAGCCCTACTTCTCAGCAGTGGCCTCATCCAACCAAAGCCTCCAAACAGTGCCTGAATTAACTGATCTCCCACATGCACGTTTACTAGACAGACAGACAGAACTGGAGTTGCTCTTCCTGCAGAGAGGCTGGAGAGGACCTCAGCAACCACCAACAGACACGTTCTGAACACTGACCATCACGGGACCAATCACACCGTCCATTTTTGAAAGCCAGACCACCCCAGTGACAAGTTGTACCCTTTTCACATAAATCACAAGTGTCCAAGTTCAAGTGACAGCACATGTTCAACAGCCTCTAGCAACACTTCAGGCCAGTAAAGACTCTGAATTCCCTCTGGAAATCAGGGAAACGTTGATATTTTTTCTCCATCTGGAAGCCCCTTCAGGGCCCACTGAAGCCTGCTTATGTTCACCATGGACTCAAAGCAGGCAGGGGCTTTGATTTAAAAGGTTACAGGAGAGATGGCAACTTCAGCCCATAGGTTTCCTTCCTGCCACACTGATGAGTTGGTTTAGCGCTGACTCAGGAGAAGAGCATGCAGTTACTGAACCAACAGACACATCTTCTTTGCTGCTCATTCAGCCGCACCTCAGGATTTAAATGTGGAAGGGGAGAGACCCACAGCCTCTGCAGCTGTGGAGGAATGTGTTTTAATCTCAAAATATTATATTGTGGTTCAAGTTAGAAAAAGATTTGCACATTGTTACTCCAATCTGAAGTGATTTAGTCCTTTCTAGTAGCAAGGAACCGTATGCTGTTGTGTGACTCACACTTTGGCATTCACAGAAAGCGTTCCCAGCATCCTAAATCCCACCATGCCATTTCCTTCCACCCTTCCTTGCTCCCACTCCCACGAACATGCCCAAATCACTAACTTCGACACAAGCGAGACTGTAGGCTCCCTCTGCTTTTTAATTCTGGTTTTCTGTGCCCTGTACAATACATCAGGCAGCACCGTCTAACTGATTCAGGCAGCTCCTGAATGTTTATCTTTTTTGATGCCAAAGCCTGTGGCTGCAGATCTGAGCACACCCACTTGGTACCAGGCCCACGCTGACTGCATGCCTGTTGAGTAGAGATTTACCAGGTACAGCAAACGGCAACTGTTGTACAAAGTGGTTTAACGTTGCAATAGCGGTAAAAATACTCTGGAGAAAGTAGGTGCTTCCATTGTTTCAGGAAATTAATTCCACACGGCACCCCACATTGCCAAACGCAGTGTTGTGAAACCATATTGCAAACACTAACTCTCCGCCATGTGCATCAGAAAAAATGCTTACATTTTATTTCATGTATAACCCTTCACCCATGAAACATAAGGCTGATGACTGACTGGTGTGAAGAAATGACAACCACAGACTACTGAGGAATACAAGTAAATAGTTGCATACAAACTATATAACCCTCTAGCAGATCAGCAAGAGTGAGCTGACCATTATGACAGCCCTTCTCTTATTGAAGAGGACGACACGTGGCCAGGGATGCACGCCGGCTTGCTTATTCAGGGGGTGAGTGTACCGAATACTGATTGTAAGGTATCACACAAATAAAAATAACTTTCCTTGCTATGTTTGCACAGTAATTTAGAAAAGTCACAGTGCCTTGGCATCTGTCCTCTGCAGCCTGTTTGTGTCCTGTAGTACAAAATCTTCCACTGTAACTTTTCCCAATGAGCATTTCTTACCAATACAACAACGAAAAGTTGGGTTAAATATTGAATGGGATTTTCAATACACAAATAGCTAGGCTGCTGAGCATAGGTCGTTTTTCTTACATTATTCTACCAGTAACTTTCTTGGAAGCCCCTTTGGCTTTCAGATTTAAGGCATATAGCACTGTTCTCCCTGCCTGCAGCCAAGAAGGTTGAGCTGAAGTCTGTCTGCCTCTAATTTGATTTTAGCATCTTTACACATTTGATTATTTACTGTAACAAGGGACAGACATTCAGACAGACCCATTTTTCAAACAAATCAAGTCAAACATCTTGAAGACATCTCTAGCTACCTGGAATAATTAAATCAAAACACTCTGTCAATGATACCACGCTACGCCATTATGGCATTTCATAGACGACTTGGCCGAATACAGAAATGTCATGTTTTTTCCATTGCAGCACTCTCTGACTCTGTCTCTGGGTGACGCTTTCTATGAATTTTTAGTGCCATGAGCCTTTCCGCTGTCTTTCAAGGACACAGCATTATGTGCTCTGACGCCTCTCACAGTTACTCTACATTTTTCAGTTTCTGATCATTACTGCAAGCTGGCAAACACAACAGTTTATATTTAATGCTGTAAGTCCAAGTCGCTCAGTTCTAGAGAGAGAAAAATCTCCAAACCTACTACTACCGCTGATATACCCAAACACCACTCATGGAAGGAGCTGAAAGAAAAAATGCAGGATTTCTATTCTTTGGCCTCTCCTTTTAACCAACTCAGTTTCCTGAAGAAACACAAGACAAATAAGTACCAAAATTTTGCAGGGAGCATACAGAAGGGACTGTGCGGCTATCCTGAGGTAATGTAGCACACTGAAATGTAAGAATTGCACACAAATTCCAGTGCAATTTAAAGCTACTTACAGGGTAAGGATCCTGCAGAGTGCTGGGTGTTTCCTGGGTGTTTAGTACTGTCAGTCCCACCACTGTGAAGGTACCTGAAAGTGTTCAGTGAAAGGAACATCAGGCTGCAAATCAAACACACAGGGAAAGCTGAGTTCAGACCTACATATACACAGCGGTTATTGGTGAGCTGCATTTCACCTATCTCCTAGTTTCTTTCAGATGAACCCTTTAAGCAATAGGGTTTGGACCCTGGGATCCCTGTGCTTTCGGCCTTTTGAATAAACTCAAGTATCTGGATTTCAGCTACCTGCTCATCCTTCCCGGACACCTCTGGCATCACTGCAGCAGCTGCAGCTTCTTTCAATCACTCCGATAGGGAGCCTTTGGAGAGCACCCTCCACGAGACCAACCAGCTCACTGTGCACCAGGTTTTTAGTTAGTTACAGAAAAGAGTAAAACACGCAAACAAATGCACAAAAGGCGTACTTACTTTGGTTTTACTCAGCCCCTTTTTCTGCCTTACCCAACACATTTCAGCTTCTGAAAGCCTCTCCTATTTCTCAGGTTTCTCCAGTGGTATCTCCAGGCACTGCTGCTCATTTCTGCTTACATCACCTGTATTTCTAGGTAGGCTCTTTTTCATAAACCAGATACTTTTGAGCCATTTCCTTAATTCTGCCAGACTGGCAATTATATCCATTCATCTACCGACTGTTCTTGCAGTCCCTGAAGTATTTTCTTCAGGGCTGTCACATCTCTCTATTTTCCAGGAATAACAGGCTGTTCTGAACTAGTCCATCCACCCAACACAGCGACATACTTCTTTATCTAAAAGTTACAGATTATCCCCAAATTCTTCGTAACACAGAAAGCTTTCTTTGGCAAATGTATTATCTGGCAAAGCCAAATAGCAATGTGGCCCAGACCTCTTGCTGACATCATCCAACCTTGAACTTTCTTTGTATTGTGAAGTTGCTAGTAGGCAAAACTCTTCCACAGAGCAAAACGTGAGTAGGAAGAACCTCCAATAGGAGCATAAGACTTTAGCTAACAATGAGTAATTTCCCCCTCGGGGAACACATAGAATCATAGAATAGAATCATAGAATCGTTGAGGTTGGAAAAGACCTCTAAGACCATCGAGTCCAACCGTCGACCCAACACCACCATGTCCACTAAACCATGTCCCTAAGTGCCTCATCTACTCGTCTTTTAAATACCTCCAGGGATGGGGACTCCACCACCTCCCTGGGCAGCCTGTTCCAATGTTTAACCACTCCTTCAGTAAAGAAATTTTTCCTTACATCCAATCTAAACCTCCCCTGCCGCAACTTGAGGCCATTTCCTCTCGTCCTATCGCTTGTTACTTGGGAGAAGAGACCGGCACCCACCTCGCTACAACCTCCTTTCAGGGAGTTGTAGAGAGCGATGAGGTCTCCCCTCAGCCTCCTTTTCTCCAGGCTAAACAACCCCAGTTCCCTCAGCCGCTCCTCAGAAGACTTGTTCTCCAGACCCCTCACCAGCCTCGTTGCCCTTCTCTGGACACGCTCCAGCACCTCGACGTCCTTCTTGTAGTGAGGGGCCCAAAACTGAACACAGTATTCGAGGTGCGGCCTCACCAGGGCCGAGTACAGGGGCACGATCACTTCCCTACTCCTGCTGGCCACGCTATTTCTGATACAGGCCAGGATGCCATTGGCCTTCTTGGCCGCCTGGGCACACTGCCGGCTCATGTTCAGCCGGCTGTCGACCCGCACCCCCACGGCCTCTTCCACCGGGCAGCCCTCCAGACCCCCTTCCCCAAGCCTGTAGCACTGCATGGGGTTGTTGTGGCCGAAGTGACATGGGACAATACCACACAATAAGTACAATAAGTTCATGGTTTGTATCAATAATGCAGCAGCAAGATGTCAAAGCTTTAGGTGACATAACTTTAGAGGCACAAAAGAAGAGCTCTCCATAAATGACATTTCTGAAACCACCCTATGCTTCATTATGCAACTGTGCTGGAAATAGGTACGGAGATACCCTTTTTGCTGTGTAACAGAACTTATACCTGCAGCGATCCAAACAGCACTGATACACATCTGCTTCTTTCTAATGGTCTCTGCTAGGGCAGCCCTGTAGATTTTTGTTCCGAGCAGGGTCCTGTCACAACTGGTATTATCCTGAACCTTAACAGACACTGACCTTCCAGCCTAAACCTAAAGTCCTCAAGCATCTTGCTACAAAGCTGATATCAAATGTGCACAGTGGGTGATGATGTCAGTGAACCAAAACCTATAATCCTTTATGAAACATCAAGACCTCTTCAGCTTGCAAAATTGTCTGAAAAAATCTGGTACGAAAAGCCAAAATGTCACACATTAAAAATGTGTAGTTGTAGCTTGTTAACAGAGATTGTTCACAGAGCTTTAAGCAGGTAACAGGCATGAATAATTTTCTGGATGAGGTAAAACATGCAAATGTGTGGTGACTTACACATGTGTTCAAAGCAAGCCTTTCACTATTTTAAATAGTATACTAACCATATATGAACAATTCATGATTCGATTCTTCAAACACAAATGACACTTGAAAGCTGACACGTCTGTCCAGATCCTGCTATAAAGGGCGCACTAGAATTTACCAGTTCTGTTTCCTGTGTTACCACCATCACAAAACTGGCTGAGAAGCCAAGAAAATGGGCTCCCCAAATGTATGTTGCAGCAACCAGCACGAATCCTCCTCCTTGCACCCTGGGATGCTTAACCTGTGTTTGGCTTATAAAGCTTTGGACCAAGAGCTGGTTCTTTTCCTTTTAACTTTCACATAGTACTTATTATAATAAGGTCCAGCAATGCTGATTCTACCAATCCCCATAAAGAAACTAATATCCTACCATGACTTCCTTCAGCCTTCCTACTGCTGATTTACAACAATCAGCTCTAGTCTTCATGAGTATGTCTGTGACCATTAACAAACCTCAGGATTAGTAACACAAATCCTAGCAGACACCCATCTTTTGATGTCTTGAAGTTCAGAGAGGTTCCTCTCCACAGAGCAGTGATACTGAGTTGAACGAAATCCACTACAGTGTGAGCTCCACATAATGAAAAAATTCTTTAAGGTGGGCACTTCTCCTCCTTCTCAAGGTTTTAGGGGGTTTTTTTGTATGCTATTGTCCCCATTCAAAGTTGACCCCACGTGGTGGGAACCCCTCCAGAGATGGACAGTCCCATTACTCCCTGTCCCCATTTCAATGTCACCCTTACAGGCATCACAGCTACTGCTGGAAGGACACGGCTGTATTTATCAGTGGTTCTTCAGACTGAAAAATTAAGACATTCTCTTCACATCAGATGCAGAGCAGCAGTTCATAACTCTGGAGAGGGAAAAGGCAGGGTCTGATGTATTTAATATTGTACATTATCAGCTGTGTAGTGCTTAGCATCACACATTTGCTTTCCTCATGCCAATTACTCAGTCTGTGGTTCACGATCAGCCCTTTTAGCAGGAGCATCAAGAGCTGCTCAAGAGCAGTTGGGTCACCGCCCAACATGCACAGCATCATGCACCAGGCACCCACAGCACCTACTCCAGGAGTAAGACAGACAACATGGAGAGTGGTTATGTGAGCTCTGCCCTAGGCAAGTTACTCACTAATGCCTGCACAGGTTTTATGTGACTTTTTACTTAAGAATACAATAAAAGTAGTTACCATAGCAATTTCCACATCACTTGATACTTGTGCTACCTCTGAGAGTCAGAGCACCTTTTTATAGAAATTCTTACCAACACACCATGTGAACTTTCTGATTTTTAGATGGTTTTGGAGGAAAAGAAACATCTTAAATTTCCTGGGATTTCAGAATCCTATTGAAAATTGGTGCCTTTGTTTCAAGGGAGAACACTGTATATCACACAGCAGAAACTTAATGCATTTCAGAGGAGATAGAAGAAAATGGCTCATTCCAGAAGTATTCATCCTCCACAAAGAAGATGGAAAAATGTCTGCCAAAAAGAAGCCTCTTGCTCCGTCAAAGATACAGCATGCTTAAAGAGAAGTTTTGTTTCCATGGTGACTGAATTTGGAGTAAGAACATCCCCTGCATCAGACATTGCTAAATCAAAAACCCAGTTGCTTTTGTTCACGCAGCGAGCCGGGTTTTTAACCCTGCCTCATCCAAACAAACATTTAATTAGTATTTTGCTCTCCCATTTTGCTGTGTACGGCTTCTTTTTGTAAATGAAGCAGGAGAAAGCAAGAAGGTACAACTAAATGTGAGAAACCTGATCATGCAATCTTAGTAATCAGAAATAGCTCTAGTTTTCAATAGCATACCAGTATTTTTTAAAAAAACACTTTTTAAAAATACCAGCAACAAGCTGTCCGTTAAAGACAATTACCAACCAGCGACGTACAAGTTCTTCTTTACTTTCCTCACCTTTCAGATATAAAAGCTAACCCTTCCCTCATCCTATCAATCTCACACTTTTCTAAAGAACGAGAAAGAAAGGATTCTCAGCAGCCAGCTTTGAAGGGACGGCTACCTGGAGCACAGTCAAATGTAGGAAAGGGCGATTCAGAGCTGAAGGTCCTCAACGGCCACATTTTGATCAGTCGTCCACCTGTTTAAAATTCTGATCTCACCTATACCACAAAAACTGGCAATGGCTCCACTTCAATCAGTCAGATTACCGCCATTCAGATTAATACCAGGCACTGGACTCGAGACAAAGGTCGTTAGCTTCAGCATCTCACCCGAGGCACTGCCAAAGCACCACACAATGCAGAAGATTGTGTGAAGGCAGCAAGAGGTGAAATGGGAAACCAGAGCTTTGTGTCGGAGCAGTACCAACAGGCTGACAGTGTCGTAGCTTTTCAGCACTGCATGGCTAGATGACAATGGGAAAAATGGTTGAATCCTTTGCTGCTCTGGGGACATATCTCTGGTGATCTCACGTGTAGCATATCATTTTTGCCACTGAAATTGAAAGGCCAATTGGCTACAGTCACTGAAAGCAAAATCTGACACAGCCACTAAAGCTACCAGCACCTTCTGGCAGCTGCAAGTGATCTATTGTCATATGCAAGGTATGGGAGCTGTATGGAAAGGGGAAAAAAAGTCCATGATGGTTTAAAATAAAAAAAATTAAAAAAAAAATTGTTTCAGATACAGAAACCAGAGTTAACTTAAAAGGGTATTTGACAGAGTTAGTTGCTCTAGCATTTCTTGCCAACATTTGCCAAGTTGCACAATTCTCAGCATAGAGGAATTTATTTTTTCCAGCAAACAAAATGCTTCAGTACTTCTTTCTATATAAAAGAAAGAATGCCAGCTGCAAGCAAGAAACCTAGTAAAACAATGGACATTGGATGTTTCCATTTAAATGTATTTGAAGGATCAGAGTCATCATTATCCAAGTTGCCCAACACTTTCCAGTATAAGGCCCTTTGTCAGTTATTTATGCCATTGCCAAGCTTTAGGCTGAAAGTTTACATGCTGGGTGTGTGCCTCAAGCAATTTCTTTTATCTTTTTTTTAATTCCAGCTAAAGCAATACAGCTGTTTCTGAATTAAAATGAAGAAACAGTACGCTGCTTCGCCCGCAATAAAAAGCTTTCAACCTTTGCCTCGTTTGGCTCTACCCACCCTGCAATTGAGAACGCAACTCAAAGTTTGGTAACTAGTGGCACTAGAGCAAGAACATTTTCTGCCATCTCCAGGAAAATCCACCCAAAATTTAGCCACTTTACCAGCTTTGGAAAACAAAACCTCAACTGGTATGTGCCTATAAAAATAAGTATTCAAGACCCTTTTCCTGAAGTGTAGCACTCTACATTTTAAGGCCAAAGTGTAATCTTTTGTTGACTACTGTCAAAAGAACTGTTCAGAGTCCCATGTTACATGCAATCAAGCAGGCAGAAGCCTGCCACTGAATAAAACATATCTCTTTCAGATCCCTTGGCTCTGACTACTTTTTCAACAGCGCGTTGCCCCGTCAATAATTCTCACTAGACTGACTGTAGAAACAAACAAAAAGAAAAAGCACAAAAACTATCAAGGCCAATTAATTTGGAAATTCAAAAGGTTCTTCATCAGCTTCTGAAGACGGGAATTTTTCACAACCAGTTTCAGCAGAACCTGCCATACGAGAAACAATTGAGATCTTATTTTCATTTGGAGCAGAGCAAAATGAGTCTTTCAATTAAGTTTGTGCACAAAAGCTGAGGTTTTAAGTCCTTCCAAAAAAGTCGTTTTCTTCTACTTTTATCAAATTAAATGAAATGTTTTCACTCAAATGTTATCTACAAACAAGCCTGTTTACTAAGTCAAATCTCGTGATGTCAACAGTTTAATTCTTCAGAAAACATGCTGATGAATGGGACTCCTCTCAGCTCACTTAAGGACGGGTGTCTAACAAGGTGGAATGAAGTGGTCTCTAGAGATTCCTGTCTCTCTCAGCTGGCTGCTGAACGTAGCTAAGACCAGACACAATTTCTAGGCAGCAAAATCTAGGTGAAATGAGTCCTATCCAAAGATTAATTTTATTAAAACCACTGGATATCAACTACTTCTGCTCCCAAAAGAAAGAACTGCAAGATGAAATCTTGGCTCTCCTCACTGCTGCATGTGCTCATGGCCTTATTGCAGGGTTTCCACCTGCAAGCATCAGCTTGACTTGCGCTGCTTTCATCGTACTTTAAAGAGTTTTCTTTAGAACTGCAACATGAAATACTTAGAAATACAGTAGCAATTTATTACCACTGAGAAGCATTTCTGGATCCTGCACAGTCAGGGCCTGGGAGGGAAGGTTCTCACCATGTCACAAAGTGCAGAAAGGATCCAGGGTGGGGATATGGCCCTTTTACAAGTCTCAGCCATGATTGCCATCTTTAAAAAGAAAGGAAGCAAATAAAACCTCTTTCTTTAGACATGCCACTAATGTGCAAGCAGTGCCACAACTCCACTACAAGGGAGAAAAACCAATCCGTCCCACTGGTTGGTGTTGGCATGCAGTGAATTTTGCCTCTAATTCCTACCAAGGGAGCTCAAGTTCTTCTGTCTCACAGCCTCTTTCTTTGATCGTGTTACTTGAGCTCCTTATGGCTGTCCGCTTTAAAATTACAGCTGAACCTTTTGTTTTATATTCCAAGGCAAAGAGTCATTTACATAAGGGTAAATCCGGCATCAATATGCTGATACATTTTGAGGTAGACATTATATCTTAAGTTGCTGCTCAGATAAAAACAAGCTTTGCTTTTTACTAAAATCTACTACACACAGCCAGACTAGAAGCTCAGGGTTGTCCATTTCTTCCACAATTTACGTTTAGTCTCATTAACTTAACAAGTAGGTGACAAAACAAATATATCTATTCAGCACAGATTGGGCAGCATCCTTTTGAGGTTTCTTTCCAACTTTTCATAAGTTCTATGCATCTGAACAAGGAAATGAATACATCAAGCACTAGAGCTTAATAAAAGTTTCTAATTACTATGTTTTCCTCTTCAATTTTAAAACATATTTATTATTAAAAAAAAAGTTGATGTTAAGAAAAGGTTCAAATACAGAAGACAATATTTGAGATCTATTGTGCATAGGCCAAGAATTTTAAAAATGAGACTGGGAGGAGAAGCACATTGTATTTCCAAATCAACTAAACCCAGCGGTCAATAGATTAGAAATTGTTAAATAAGATGCCTGTTCATACAAATCATACACATGATTTACTCATTAGCATTTATGAAACAATAAGAGTTTACTAACACAATCAGCAGAGCCTGTTACTCAAAGCACCCTTTACAACCTTCTGACAACTGGCCTTTCTGAAGGATGAGTAAAGGATGGCAATGAGCAATTTGGAAACAGAGCATCATGTTACTCAGCCCTATCAAAACCCACAGACGGCAAGAAATTAGATGGCTTCGTGCAGTGCCACATCTCCAGCAGCACTTCGGCCTGTCAGCCTCTGGGCACAGGGAGCCAGAAATTCTGCGTTAGCCATTACTTGTCCTGCAGACCCAAGAGTCTTTCCAGGCTTGCCGGTGCTCTCCTTCCAGTTATTCTGATCCCCAGAGCACTGTGATTTTCTGCCAGTTTTGCATGCGCTGCTGTTTCCAGAAATTCCAGTTCAGTGTTTACACCTGTTTCACAATGATCGCTCCTAACAACCATTGAGAGAGACAATATTATCATGTTTTAATTTCCTATGAACTGCTGGCTAAGACTACATAGAAAGTTGTGAGTGCCAGATGGTCCAATTTATTTTATTTATTCTTTCAGCATCTTTACAGAGCCATAGGCACTTTACACGCTTTGCCATTAAAAATCATAAACACTTTGCCATCACCCCTAAAATTCTGCCAATTGCTTTGGCTATTACCTTTGCTATATCATCAGTTACCAGTCAGCATCACAGGCTTGCCAGCACCATGGCTGAAGTACAGTTAAGAGAATTACAAATCCCGAACTGAAACACCTCTTGGACAAACTGACCGTCAAGCAAAGCCTGATCGGTGGGCAGCCATGGTTTTTACTGGGAAATCGCCTCATTAGCCTTGGACAGTGAAAGTCAAGTATACAAAGCACAACACAGTCAGCAGCATTTACTTTATCATGGCTCAGATAATGACTTCAAACACTTTGTAGAGACAAGCAGAAAGTCTGAGAGCTACTATTTTTATTTATCCCGTTGGCTCTAACTTGGCTGACTCAAGAAGATGGGTTACTTAGATCAGTCATTAATAAATAGTGGGAGGACCATCAGCTGGAAGTGACTGTCTTGATAACAGACGGGAAATGCTGATACATTCCTATCTTACTTTGAAGCATGTCTATGAAGAAAGACTCTTTGTCAACAGCCAAATAAAAAAGAAAAACAAAGTTATGAAAAGGCCGTTTGAATTTACAGCTCCAAATCAGCAAGTGTGGAAGAAGATACTTGAGTGTTCTTCTGAGCGGAGATAGGCTGGAGCACTTAGCTGAGGCAGAATCCACTTCCCCATCCAGGAATAGTGGAAATTGTTTACTAGTTTTTTAATTTCAGTTTTTTTTTCTTCTGTCTAAGAATTCCCACGACAGATCCTACAACACAAAGGAAAAGCTGCTTTCTAGTCAGTCAGAGATCTAGCCAACATGAAAGTGGGATCCTTACCATCTGCTACCTGGAAACAGTTCAACATGCCTCATTTCTGCAAGAAAAATGATGAAGGCAACCGTTGTGTTACTCGTGGTTATATTTAATAACAAAACCCCTAAAATCTCACTTTCTTCCCAGTCCCAGGCTTTCTGAAGCCCATTGTCAGAGCTGCCTCTCCTCTCAAACACAACTTGCTCTGGAACTGTCCCCACCCTCTTGGTGTCCGGACCTTCTGCATCCTATTAGGTCCGATCTCAGTCAGTCTACACATTCATTTGGGGTCAACTAGCACAGAGTCCTAATCAGAAAAGTGTGACAACATTCCAGTATTATGAAACATTTCCAGTTACTTTATTGGGGATTTTAACTTGACTTTTTCTTCTTTCCTTCGTTTTGGTACTTATTGAGCTATTAGATTTAAAAAATATCTAATACGGAAAAAGCTGGGGGCTACTTCACTGAGACCAGCAGCCGTGGAGAGTGTCTGGTTTTATTATTTATCATGCCATTTAGGTTCTCCTTTGTCACCTGTGTTGTTCAAGTCACTTTACTGTACTGTGCATTTACCCAATAAAGAATTACTTCTCTTCCATAAGACAAAGCAATGTGATAACACGGGCCAGTCACTCAGGCGAAGGAACAGCTTCCATTTCATTTATATGGAACAAGGTAATTTTCAACAGCCTTAACACGTGAAATATTCTGGATCAGATAACAATCATCAGCCTATGCTCCTCAGAGGCCAGTAACTCTTGTTCAGCATCTCACATAGGAAGAAAGCTTGGGTATCTGAAAAAAATGCTAATTAACTAAAACTCTGTTTTGAAAAACAGTATCTGCACAGGAGAGTTTGGCAAATGTTTCTTTCCTGAAGCATTTAATTTATTTGAACAAAACACTGCATTTTAGCTTTAATTACAGTTTGACCAGCTATTACTGCTGCTTCCGAGGGAACTACAAATCTGCAGCACAGAAGCAGCCATACTGGCTGGATTAACTTTCTCTCATACTGGCTGGGTTAACTTTCTCTTCCCCCCTCCCTTTTTTTTTTTTTGGACGCGCTGTAAGTCAGCTGTTTGACCAGTCTTATCTCCAGTTGAGAGCCATATTGGATATAGCTTTACAGTCCAATTGCAAATCCACTGCCTGGGGAAGCTGCTAATCCAGAGCCCTGCAGCTGTATCATAATCTGAATTAACATTTCTGGAACTGCTGAAGATGTAGAAATATTATTACTCATTGGATAGATGATTGGAAGGAGTTTTCTAGGCAGGCAAATTCAAAGCATCGTGTAGGTGTTATTTCTTAGACTTTTAATGTAAACATCACTGGGAAAAGTAGAGGAGTAGGGACAGAGAACAGTAGCTTCCCAGCTCAAAACGTACCTTCACAGGTGGGTACCTGGGTTGCGGGGGGGGGAAAGAATTTGTTTTTTTTTAAGGTAAAGACAGCACTTAAGAGACTCTCAGTGCAAGCACTGAGCAGTTGTTTAGAGATTACCAAGGTTGCATAGTCATGGAAAATGGAATGAGGAGAGCAGCGCTGAGAATCTGTCTTCATGCCACACAGGAAGGATATTTTGGGGGGAGTTTCTAGACAAGCTGCAATTGAGCATGGGTGTTATTTATTCAGGCGTCCTGAAAACACCCTTCAGTTGCTGGGGGGCGGGGAGGTGGCAGAGGAGTGCAAGTAACATCCCCTGGTCTGGAGCCAGTCGGGTGATGGCTGAGGCTTCTTCCTCTGCTTTGTCTCTGTGGCCCTGGGAGGAGATGAGACTGGCACAAGCTGATGGTACAAGAGTCTCAGAGACACTGGCAAAGTGCTCTTTGCTTCACAAGACTGTTCCCAGCACCCGGCACTTCAGGGTCTCAGTGCTCCCCACTGTCTCATCTGCTAAAGGGTACCCAGTGCAGGATTCCTGAGGATCTCTTACCCAGCTCCTGGATCGTATTGCTGCCACGATGGAAAATTAATTAATACTGAAAATTGCAGAACAGAAAAATATTATCTACATTACTAATATTACAGTGGACTTGTTTTTTTCCTTTCAAAAATCCCCAGATACTCCATGGGCATCAAGTTCACGATCTTTCCCACTGTCAGTACAGTCTGAGTAATGCAGCTTCGCAGGTGGGGCATCCATGGGCATCAAGTTCACGATCTTTCCCACTGTCAGTACAGTCTGAGCATGGTGGGGCATTTACCACGACTCAAGGAGTTGAAGTCATCCTTGCCTCCTGGCATAGCCCAACACAAAATCCACAGCTACCAGAGCTTGCAGTTCTTGCGAGTGTGGTATTCTGCCTTGGGGAAGGAGATGATATATCACACAGTTACGTATTTGCCAACCAGATCTTCCCCTGGTGTGGATATAAAACCGTGGGCCAGGCAGACAGACCTCGGTTCTGCTCCTAATGAAAAAGGCTATTGCTCCCACATGAGCCTCTCTCGAAGGACGATGAGGAGGCATCACCTCCCCAGAAATGCCATGTCCTCAGTCCACACTGGGACATTTCCTGGGTATCTGTTACATACGGATGAAGTTTGAACGTACTGTTTATGTCTGCTGGTCTTCACCGCTCAGGGTGACGTTACAGGAGAAATGAACAGTAGAAGTGACTGTTCATGACAAGCGGCCGGGCTGCGGTAGAACCCGCACGGGGGTGAGCGCAGTGTGATGGAAAGGGGTGTTTCTGCTGGCTCGCACATCACGCGTCCAGCCCACGGGTGCAACAGCCTTACTTCTGCACAGCAGCGTGCCGGCGCTGCGCGATGCCGGGTGCCCTCTGGTGACTTGCTCACAGAATAACCCTCTTCCAGCCTGAGCTCGGCTGCTGGCGGATCTCCTTTTGGAGCTGCAGCTCTGTTGATCCGGCTAGCAGTTGATGTCTCTAAATTCAGACACGGTTTTGATATGTTTCACTAACTATACGTTAGCAGCTGCTCTCCATTTTCAGAAAAGAGGTATTTCCCATCAGCAGAAGCCAAATCTACAGGTCACAAAAATGGGCAGAACTAGCAGATAATGAAACGCTCTTATGTGCGTGCTGAAATCATTAGTGCTCCTCTTTCTAGCAAACATTTCTCAGCAGTGAACTGAAATGTTTTCAATCAGATTCTAGACCTTTGTTACATGCAGAAATTATTGCTCACCTGCCATGTTTCACCCCAATTTACCAGTTTTGACAGATCATCTTGGGAAAGGCACCTCTGTTACAGAGTAGTGTTTCTGCTCAGAGCCTCCACCCTCGAACACTCAGCCAGGCCTTTAATCCACATCCCCTCTACTCAGCCAAGGGGCTCTGGGTTATTCCGACAAAATCACTCTGTGTTGTTCTTTTTCTTTTAGTCCCCGAACATTTGCAGGACAAAAAGATAGTTTTGGATCAGCCTCCTGCTTCCCTGATACCTTCATTGTGCCACAGCTGTATCAGACACTCCTGCAAGCCTGACTGTTTAAGCATCTATAAAGAAAACTCGTAGCATTAAACAGCTGCACAAACACCTCTTGGGATATTTCAAAACCACCCTTATATGTAAAATTTCAGTCACAGAATGAGCTTCAGTTTTCACTGTGTCAAACCTCATTATATTCTGCTCTCACAAATGGTGGAATAATTTATCTTGTCACAGTCTGATGAGACTCCGGTGCCAACGTTCCCCTGACCCATATACTCCCTTTTGAGCCATTTTGAGGGAAGGATCTAAAGACCTATATTTTTTAATTACTTTATAGTATGTGATTAAGATAATTTGGAACAAGCTCAAGGGAAAATGAGGGCAGAAAAATTAACTCTTGAGAAAACCACAAGTTGCTAACATGACGTGTACTCATTTCTTAAATTAAAAAAAAAAAAAAAAAAAATCATGTTGTGACTCATCACCTGGAGTTGCCTCCCCAGTCTGAAAGCCAGGCTGTACCTTTGATTTTTGGACTTCCTAGAAATTCACATTTGAGTTTGAATTCCGTGAGCAAGTTTTAGCTCCCAGACAATCATATTAAACCACAGAAGCCAACGCCTCTCATCCAAGCTCAGGCCATTTAAAATCCTTACCCAGGATGTGATTAGAGTCCAAGCTGGGGCTAGTGCTTCTAGTGGACACAGAGACCACTAAGTGACTCATCTTCGCAACACGTTCTCCAAAAGTCTCGTCATCCCTTTCCAGCCCCGCTCAGCTGTTTCTTCCTCACAGGCTGGATTATCTCCAGCAGCTGCCCATGGCTTCCCTACTGTAGGTGTATGGTGTCCACCTCCAGCTACTGACTCAAGCTCAGAGACCAGACATCTTTGTCTTACTCTTAGTGAAGTAACATAGAAATGGTATTATCTCACTAATCATTCCTGTTTCAGTTGTACTATTTATTCCTTCTTTTTAAAGCAAGAGTATCAGTGATCATTACATCAGCACCGAGATTTCTGGACTCTGATGTTGTGGCAGGAAGCATACAGCCAGACATGCTGGGCTGCAAAGACTCGAAGAATATATATTTTTAGAGGCCAGAGGAGTTACTGACAAACAAAATCTACAGGTGCTTCATGAATTCATAGACATGACAGATACTCTATCACTGGCAGAGTTTACACATGATAAAATAATTGATTTTCTCAGAGTAAAATGTGTTGCTTCCTTTAGAAGCAAATGACAAAAGTTAATGATACATCTGATAGTACCAAGTTATTTTGATTTTTTTTTAATCAGTAAAGACACTTCCTCTGAATTAGTTTTATTTATAGCTGTTCAAACCAAACCAGATAGGAATTCAAATCATGGAGTTCCAGATCTTTGTAGAAATCTCTAATTCACTATGCTATTATTTTAACAAGATATTAGTTTGCCTGGCTTATGAATGAGGTTAATTCAACTTCAGGGTTCCCCCACATTTTATAGACCTGTCATAGACCCTGAAATCACCCAGCTCCAAAGACAGGTAGAGCAAGCCTGAATACATGCCTTCGTTGCACTGCTTATGTAGGAGGTAGCTGTGGTCAGTTTGACCACCAAAGAAAGCTAGAAAACCTTCAAGCCGTTACAGTAATACTGCCAACGTGACATTTCAGAAATATAGATGTTTCCTAACGACACCGTTGAACCCCAATGTGCTTTGTGTCCCTAAGTCTTGTGGGAGCGGTCATTTCAAAGCAGCTTGTCATGGTTTAGGAAGGGTGATTTTCGTTTTCCAACTATGCAGCTTGTTGTCCCTATAACACGTTTACAGCCAAATCCCAAAGATATTGACCCAGTAGCCAAAAGTCCCGGTCACGTGAGACAGTTGCCTCCGAATGACAACCTCTGCTCCCTGCGGCTGGCTCATTGCCTAAGAAGCAGCGAATGAGAGCCCAAAGCAGACATATGTCCACAACTACAGAAAATATAAGAAACCTGAGCTTCTCCTTCACAGAGGTTTGGCTTTTCCAACAATCAAAACACAACACAGTAATGAGAAGTAGCTCTGCCCATGTCTCCAGACTCAGCTGCTCCCTCTTGCCCTTCCCCATGCCTGCTCAGCCAGCATCCCTGATCCCTTCCACAGTGCCTGGCCCTTACCTTCCTCCAATCTGACAGAGGAAATGGGCCATCATCTTTGTGCCCATCATCTGCAAGCCCATCAGCAGAGCTGGCCAAATCCTCCCTTACCCCTCAATGGGAGATGGGTGTACAAACAACGCAGGAGGAGATTGCAACTACAAATTTTGCCCCGATCAGTTATGGATAAGGGGAGAAAATACAAATTACTTAATGTCAGGTATATTCTTTCTCTCAGCATTTCGATGACCTCGTTAACTTCCTGGTTTGTAAGCTGTCATTTCGTTTTGGGGGTGAATTAATCCCACCAACCTGGCAGCACATCTAACACTTAATGAAAGTAGCACTAACACTTCCACCTTAAGCACTGTGTGTTGTTAGGCTTTAGCAGGACTGGGCCTTGTGCTTCTAATATTTGAAGTCCAGGTTTTAAGAAGATATAAATCTTCAATTTAAGAACTAGTTCTGTAATTCTCTTTCATTTTATCCCTTGGTTTAAACAAAGCCTGATTTAACTGGTCTATTTTTCTTTTCCTTGTAATATGCAGAAGTGCCCAAGCACTTTGAATGCAGAGATCTCCAGGAACAGCAGTACCATGTGAAACCAAGTGCTCACCATTTAATTTTTACTGACACTAATAATCCTGGATGCAGCACACTGGCCTACAATTTTACCTTGGAGAGACAGGCTGTAAGAGAAGGTAATGTGATGGAGCGCAAAGGAATGAGGGGGGGTTCTCAATCAATATTTGTAAGAAAATTCAGGGATTGTAAAGGTAGTAAAACAACGATTGATTTTACCGCTATGTACTGGCTGGCAGAAGGATACATGCCATTGGTACGGAAGGGTAGGAAATAATGCTGCAGAAGTGAAAGTATGCAAAGCTATCCCAAGGGAAGCTGGAGGGAAAGCTTGCTACTTGATCTCAAAGATTTTTATTACCAAAGATCAGGATTTCTCAGCAGACAGTAACTATACCAAAAAATTCTATAAATATTAAGCCTGCCACACCCGTTTCCTTTTTATTCATCAGGAAAAAAAATATCAAGTCAAAGGCTCTATCAAACTTGTCAAAACAAGAGAATGTTCCTACATGTCAACCTCATCAATCAACTGCTGCCACTGCAGGAAATGCAGTATTAGGTTTCACATGGATAATAAACACTTAATATTTGACATTGATTTCTAGCTTGTCATTTTTTTATTAGTACCTTGGCCCAAAAAGGAAGAAAGAGTGCAAAGCAAGGCAGAGAGATGAGACTCTTAGTGGACGTATAGTATTTGATCTTGCTGATAAGTCACATTGGCCCTATCCAATGAAGAAGGTAAACTCCACTGTCCAGGACAACTGGTCTTCAGTGCTGTAAGGCTTTTATAAGGCCATTTGTTTTAATCTTGTTTTCAGTTAGAAGAGGACATGAAAGATAATATTACAGGTGGGAGAAACATCTGGTTTCCATACTAGTTATATATTTGTCCAAAACTGAAAAGGCTAGATAAATGTCACTGTGTTTCGGATTCATAATACTTTATCAATGATTGCTGTTAATTAGGAAAGTAGCTGTAAGGCTTCATTCCCATGGCAAAGGAGACGGCATTTACGGAAACTATATCTATTGAGCTCTGCAGACACCTCAGTCTAATCTGGCCTCTGTATCTCAGAAAGAGAGGGTGAAATCAAAACTCCCAGGCCCACCAAGACACAGGGCTCCTCATGACATCCATGCGCTGACACACAATGGTAACCCGCTTCCACTTTTGGCAGGATGCTTCACCTGAGGCAAGTAACTCATCCTTGGCTGCTGGGTTTTTTCCATCTGTATACAAAGAAAAATTACTACCTGACAGCAAGAGGGCGAATGATTAGTTAACGTTTGTGAAGTGCTAAGAATTGTTATGACAGACCTTGCTCCTGCCAAATGCAGGAAAATCAATTAATCCATCTCAGTGCCAATCCATCTCAGTTCCAATCAATCTAGTAATCAGCTGTCTGAATGCTATTTTCTATCAGTTGCACATATATTTTTCACCTTGTTTTAATATAAGCATAGCTGGGGGGGGTGTAAGCCCTATATAAGAGTGAAATTAAATTTCACACTAGTTTTCCTTCCTCGCAAAGTGCTTACTCATCTCTAATCTCTGTTCTAGCATCAAGCCAGGCACCAGGGAAACACATATTCAGGTTAATTTCTACAATCAGTACCTTGATGTACCTTGAATGAAAAAACTGACCAAGTAATGATTAAGATGCAAAAACGTGGCTTTTTGGTGAAGCAAGTGGTTGGAAGTTGCTCTCAAACTACACAAAATTATTTCTGCTATGATGTCAGGCAGCTGGTGTGCTGTGGCTGCTGTTTATTGTAGTAACCATTGTCTCATTCCTACCTCCAACCCCCTCATCTGTCTGGTACAGTCATCTTTCGTTTCTCACAACTGAAGTACAGTGTTTTTCACAGGAACGTGCTTTTGTTCTGTGTCCTGTCTTGCATAATGGGGCCTTAATATGGGCATCTACATGCTAAATATTAATGGTTAGCATTTTCATGTCTTCCATTATGGCCATTCTGCATTGGCTTGTGCTGCTGTAAGGGAAAAATAATCAGTTGCGTGCCTCCAGGGTAATCCTGGTCTTAGGGGAAGTAAGAAACTGAATTTTAAATTCAATGCCTCATAAACCAGGCAATTTCTGCTGATTCAGGTGTGTGTGTGAGAGCAGCTGCCCTGGGGAATCCAACGCTGATCTCACACCCACACACTCCACGAGACAGAGGGGAAACCCTTCTGCTTGTATCACACTGCAGATGAGTCTTGGGACAGCTGTGCCGGCGTGTGAGGATTTTAAAGGGACATTAAAGACAGGTCATGCAGATGGGCGTGCACCTGATGTGGAATTATTATAAAAGCTGGACTATAAAGTCTGCAGAGACACCTTCTTTAAAGAAAGCACAACTCTGCAGCCCCTGGGTCCCTACCTCACAGTCTTGGGACCTATTTTTCTAGCAGACTTTTAGTATGCTGATCAGTGGCATACAGCAAAGTCATGATAATCAAGAGACTCTCAGGATAAAGTGGCAGCACAGAAAGCTAATTCAGCTATGTTAATAGTGCCCCAGGAAACATAATACTTGTTCTTTAAGTGTGTAGTAGAAAGCTTCATTAAAAGTTTGTTTTGAAGTAATTCTTCTGCTCTTTGTTCTCTCTCAGTTCTTTTAAAGTTTTTTTTTTTTCCCCCTTGAAAACAAATCATACTTAGAATAAAGAGACCGCTGACCTACATTCTCACAGCTGTATTACACTTAATTGTGAGGCATGTCAAATGAAATTCAGGAGTGAAGTGATCGGCACCGAGGCAGGCTGCGAAAACACCTACCTCTCAAACTCCTAAGCCTCTCATTTGAAACCATTAGAATAATCTCTTTGAAAGATCCAAGCAGGATTTCCAATGACTGAATTTTTCTTCTGAGACACACCAGAGCAGGACTCTTCACATCATAGAAAAGCCACTTAACTCCAATGCACGGACCAACCTGAGCCAAACACAAGCACATTAAAATCAGAATATATGTTGCCTAAAACCAGCTCCGTATTCAGGAATGTTATGACCAGATTGCTGTGGTCTGTCAAAATAAGAGCAAGCACTGTATACCAAAGCAGGAGATGCCCACACCCGCATATTCTAAGCTAAACACTGTTAGGGAACAAATAAAATAATACTGTATTAAAGACGGTATTGGTTATTTTGGTTTATGCACATCTAAAAGGGATGTCCCATCTGAAGGTCTCTATCTCTTGGGGAAGAAGGATAAAAGCACTTAGAAGATGCTCTTGGAGTAAGGAGCCTGCTTCTGCTTGACTTCACTTCAGTGTCCAGGCACCGATCCTTGCACCCTCCCCAGCACAGACTATGGTCTATGGCACTGCACGGGGCTGCTGGCCACAGCCGCATGGTAACAGGCCCAGGAAAAGCTCTCCCTGACTCTGGACAGGAGCTGTATTTACTGGCTAACAGGTAAGTATCAGTCCTTCCCGATTCAGAACACTGAGTCGCTAAAGAGATGCTCTAAAATGCTGGGAGATTTTACAAATCACCCTTGGCCATCATGCCTAAAGTCACATTACTTTTGGGGAACAGTTTAAAACACGGGACATGCCTCAAGCTCGGTGAAGGATTTGCACAGGCCCATGACCCTGCCATGGGAGGACCCGGTGCCCAGCCCTCTTGCACAGTCCCTCAACTTTTTGGACACACTTATTTTGCTGTGGTTTTGCTGCACAGCTAGCAAGTGTGTTTTACCCAAAATCACATTCAGAACATTGAGTATAACAAAGTGCCACAAATGAATTTGAACCCTGTGAGTAAAAAAATTCCATAAACCAAGAATTTACCAGGTAACAAATGTACCAGAAAGTAAATCTCAGACACACATGTACAAAACATGTTTACATGTATATATGTGCAGACACAGTTTATATACATCTCAAATAAGCTGTTGCTTGCGTGGTCATTATTCTTATTCTGGCTTCAAAGTCAGCTACGGCTATGGATTTCAAAAGTTTCCTTGACTGTGCACAGCTTATATTTGGTGGATTCTTGACTACTTTCAGAACAAATGCATATAAACACAAAGAAGAGCAGGAGCAAAGACTGCTGAAAACTACTATTAAATATCATTCTAAATAAAATCGGCTAAAACCATATTGTAAATGTGTCTATTCCCATACACCATTGTTCAAAAAACAGAGCTGATTTGAGAAAAAGAATGTTAGTGAAGACTGAGGAGATTCATCCAGTCTTATACCAGCTTAAAAGAGAGCTATAGATAGATAGATATAGTAAACTATAGATAGAGGAACAGCTTTAAGTCTTTATTCCGTTGGCTTATTTAGATAGCACTGAAAAAAAAAATCTAATCTCTTGCTGTTAACACAAAAAAATATTCAGAACATGCTATAGATTTCACGTTTCAGGCAGCATATCATTTCCTAAGACTATATATATGTCTTATCCTTTGTGCAGTACCAATAACTCGATAAGGGAGCAAAGGCCAATAGCAAATTTCCAAGCTCATTTTAAGAGGCTTTTGCCTATCTTGCATTATTTTGTTCTTCATTGTGTCTCTGAATGTTCTCTTGAATGAAACACCTAACACTTACAAGGGGGACAAATTTTCTAGCAAGCAAGCAGCATACAAAAGATAGTGTTAAACACAAATTATCAACTTGGTGCAAATATTAACTCTGATCTCTGAGAGGGTGAAAGAAAAGGGTCTCTTTGTATGATCATGCAAAGGCCTTATTGTAAACACTGGGCATCAGGAATGTTTGCTATCACATACTTAAGTTAACAACTAGGTACCACCACACCTGGGACAAGGAAGCAGCCGAGGCCAATGAGCTGCTTTTGCTGGGTCTGTGGGAGCTTCTGTTTGGAGAAGGAGGAAGCTATAAAATAGAGGATGATTTAAAAAATCACCTTGAGTTGAGCAGCAGCCAGAGATGCTCACTGGATGGGATGAGTTGTGTTAGGTGTCTGCGGAAAACCAACAGGCAGACCTGAGTCTGGATCTCTCATAGAAGCTCTCGGAGAAGGGGTAGAAGGTGGACTGGCACTTAAGAGAGTGCCCCAAGAGCTGAAGGTTAAAGGAACATGCACGGCCTCAGCCAATGAGACCAGAAGCACAAAATAAACTAAGTTGGTCCCCTTCACGGCAGGTCAGGTTCTGGCATGGTGATGCTCCAGGTGAGCATTTTGGTGACAAAAAGCAAATCCTTCTACTAATCTTCTGACCCTGCTGAGCTGCGAATCTCAGCCTAGAGGAAAATGCTACTGCCTCAGCCCCCCTGTCTCTCTCTTACTCTGGCAGCTCATGAAATACCCTATGGATGTTTCATCCCGTGAAACATCCTCTCACCATTGCCACTTGAAAACTGCTAATTGCCAAGACGTGGCTCTTAATGAGTCCCACAGTATTTACAAAGACACTGTTCATTTGGAGTGATGTTATCTTGCAGATAGTTTTCCAACATAAGCAGTACTGAAGCACACCAGGGCATACCTGACAATCATCATTTCTGTCACCCAATACAGTTGTACAATGACTACCCTGAAAATTCAGGTCAAAAATATCATTCTTGTTAGAGAGAAAACACAGCTCTGCCACAGACGCGCCAAGTAACATAGTTTTAAATTATTTTAAAGTGAGATTTGTCCAACCTGTCCTGCATTTTCACCGTATCAAAATCCACACGATCCAACCGAAAGAAACTCATCCCTCTCATATTAATCTTTGAGAAAACGTGGTGTATTTCTGCTGTTCTCCAGACGTACAGCATCTATAGCAGAAATAATTTTTTCAGCATTTGTGTAATAATAGTTTTAAACAGATTTCTCATGAGACATATCACAGTCTTTTTAAAGAAAAGGCTATTATCTTTCAAATACATTGTTCTGGATCCATATTTATCATTCTTATAGAATCATAGAATAGTTTGGGTTGGAAGGGACCTTTAAAGATCATCTAGTCCAACCCCCTGCCATGGGCCATATTTATCATTCTTATAGAATCATAGAATAGTTTGGGTTGGAAGGGACCTTTAAAGATCATCTAGTCCAACCCCCCTGCCATGGGCTGGGACTTCTTCACCGAATCTATTTCACATTTGTCAATTTTTAGAATTGGTGGTCAAAAGACCACAACAAAAAAAGTTCATGGTAAAAAGTTAATCCTAACAATGAGCTTCTCCATTCGGGACAGGACATGACGTAATAGCTACTGATCTGTTGATGAATTCAGTTTCAAAACATCCCATCCTGTACCTAACACCTACACCCAGTGGAGCAGCAGGGCCTGTGTGAGCCCCAGGTATGTTTTGCAGTCCCTGCTCCCATTTCTGCCTGAGGAAAGACAAAGGCATTGCCTTCTGTGCATATAAGGTGAAGAGTACATCCTCCAATCTATGCCAGTCTGAACCATCTCGGATAAAAATACTGAACCTAAAGCTCTGCCCAGACCTTGCTCCTGCCAGATTTCCCATTCAGTTTTGCTAACATAGGACATTCCACTCGAGTATACAACCAAATATTGATATTTATGGAAATGGAACAAGTTGCACTGTAAACTTTTGAAGTTTGCTTGTGTGTGCTTCAAAATCAATAAACAGTATTTTTACTTTGAACCTTCTATCTCAAACACTATGAAAAGGATGCCTTTCAAGTAAACAAATACAATTCAAATCAAGACAGTACATGCAGCGTGAAATCTTCTACCACATTGTAAGGCAGCAAGTACAGTATTATAGCTAAGCTGTACGCCACTAGGACCAAGATTTTGTAGTGAAAACATTGACAGTCCCTTAACTATTATAGTGCCTCCTAGCAGTGCTATAATTAGATTGAACATAACTATTAGTCATCATAATTAGTATACACATTCCTTGTTTAGCACAATAAAAATTACAAAGCAAGGATGCCACTTAATTAGGTGACCTGGGAATTTATGCCTACCTATATTTCACTTTTATTTTAAGTGTCCTTACCAAGATTAAATCTAATATTTATAACTAAGTCTGGGTATTTATATGGCTCTCCACCTGTACATAAAATCACCTGTTAAATTAATATATATTAAATACCTCAAGGACATTTCTGAAGTTATGCTAGCAGTTCATTTGGAACTGTATTCCAAGGAAAGAAATACATCACAATTTTAGAAACTCAAGGTTAATTGCATATTCTAGTAAGTGTCTTACATACCATAAATTTAAAAGAAAAGAAAGTTCATTTGGTTAAATCCCCCATCATCCGTCCAGTTCTCCTGATGGTGCCTCATTGTTTCCCTAGTAAAGTGCTTGGACCTCTTTAAAACCTCTGCCACTGGGACTGTCTAATGTCTAATGTCACTGGGACTGTCTAATGGCTCCACTGTTGTAGGGAGAGAGGAAGGCAACATCAGATCTGATGTTCAACTGAGCTTCACCTAATCCCAGCAGTACAATATCTATCCACGTTCAATAAGACAAATATTAAAAACTATCTTACATGTGCCTGAAAACATCAAGCTGTGAACCTGCAGCTCAGGACCTGTCTGTGGATCCGTCCGTCAGTGCTCCCACATTGTTACTCAGTTTTAGGGCACAGGTATGTATGCAAAGAGGGCGCATTTGCTCTATGGCCAGCAGTAAGGAGGAGGAGTTGAAGTTCTGGAAGAAAGCACACCATTTCTTGAGTACGATGAGGTAAGACCTAAAAAACTAAAAAAGACTAAAACCAAATTCCTACATGCTCAGAACTGGAGCTGTATTTTCTGCTCTGCTGTGACTTGGAATTCACCTGCACTTTCTTCTTTTTCATTCCTTGCTTTCTCCATAATTGTTGCAGGAGATTCACTTAGGAAACTGGAAAACTGCTCGGTGGTACTCTACTATTTACTAGTGCAAAGACACTCACCAGCGTGCGGCAGGATGCAACAGCCCTTTAATAACCTTTGGTTGGCTAAGGCAGCTTTAGTTTTGAAGGTCCAACAGACCTGATAAAAATGCTGGCAATTCAAATCATAGGAAAATACAATGGAAATCACCACTTCAAAGACCAGTTTTTGATGATCTAACACCACAACGTTCACCATGTTTAGCACCAAGTCCTCAAACACACTTTCGAGCTGCAATTTCTGCAGAATTATTTTTTTTTTAAGAGTAGAACTGAGTAGCCACATGCTTTTATGAGAGAGGTGTTTTTAAGGATGAATCTCATCCACCACACATTTTAAACCTGTGGAAACTTGGTATAAGTAACCCCTGGTACTATGAAACCCTCCTGTACTTCACAAGTACCCTAATTTCTGCAGTGCTGAAAAGCCACTGAGAACACATCTAGGACATCTGGCAAGCCGTCTGGGGACTCCGGTTTGACTTTGAGTCTCTGTCTTCACCTCAGAAAGTGGCAGATCACGGTGTTCTGTACACTTTCCTATTTCAGTGGCCAACTGAGGAGTTATTTGTCTGAGGCTTATTGAAGCTAGTGGTCTAAAATGAGACCAGCTGTTAGTTTCGTAGCATCGAAGATGCTACAGAATTGTTAATTATGTTTAACAATTTTGATTGCACTAGTTTCATACACAGATTTCTTGAAAATAAAGCGTGCCCACTTTGCCGTACGCAGATACACTGTATACAGTAGGAGACACAGAATAAAACAAGCAGTTGAGAGCCTCTAGCGTGCGTCTTTAACTGTATGAATGCAGTAACACCACCCTGTGTTTATGCCTTGAGTGGGCAGAGAGCCTTTCAGTCTACCCAGAGTGCAATATAGCATACCATAAACAACTTCGATGTGATACAATGGCATTTTGCAATAAAACTGCTGCTCAGAACAAGAGCCCACAAGAAAAATGAGGACAAAATAAAAATGTCATGACATTTGGTATAGAAACCAAATGTGCTTTCTTGCCAGGTACCTGCTGACATTGCCAGACTTTAACCTCTTCCCTCCAGCCCAGAAAGCCCACCACAGCAGTTAGCAATCTGTTCACACCATCATTAAACCGATTATCCCTTAGTGATGGAAAAGTCTCTACAAATGCCACAGTGCTACTGCTCTGTGACAAATCCCATTCCTTCTAAGTGGAGGGTGTTTAATATTTACTATCCCCAGATTAATTTGAATTAAAAAAAAAAAAAAGAATTAATGAAGAAAATTGCTTCTGTAGGCAGTCTATGGTAAATATCAATATGTTTCATCAGAGCTCCTCTTTCATTAGTTCTAGACCAATTACAGCAACTATTTCTTCTCCAGGATAATTCTTCAAGCTATTAATAAAATGTGTGGAAAAAACAAAATTCTCTCTCACTTCCTCATTGCAAAGGACTTTCAAATGATAATTGGTAAAGATATGGGGAGAATGGGAGGGTAATTGTTTGCCACAGATTAAGAGACTTGCCAAAAAACGTAGAAGAGCTGATATTCAATGCACCCAGCAATAGAAAACTAAAGAATATAATTCATGTAAAAAATTTAAGGCAACAACAATAGAGGTGCAGGAAGTAATTTTTCTTACCATGACCAGTTTTCCGATTTCTTCTACTTCACCTGACTGGAAATGTTCAGACCACGGGTTCCCCAGTAAATCTTTTTAGATACTTCAGGAAAACCTTTTGGTGATGTGGCTCCAAGGCGCTGGCGTCAGGCTGTCAGGGTCCAAATCCTTCTGAAAAGGTGCACTGTGCTGGTGGATTTCTTGTGCACCCATGAATAGCGAGAACAGGTGATTACTGTAAATGTCCATTATCCCCAAACAGCCAGACACTTCTGCTGAAAAAGTCTGGAAATGTAAGTGTTTAACACTGACAGATAAAACAATGTTGCAGGGCTTCAGCTTTGGCACACACAAAAGTTGAAGTGGGCATCATCTATCCGAGCTGATGAAACAGCACAAGTCAGTCTGCATTGGATCACATTATATTTGCCAGATTTCCTTCATAAATGACAGTCTGCTAAAACAAAATGAAACAAATGAAAAAAATACAAGGCCAAGGTTGACGAGAAACTAGTGATGCCGCAGAGAAGAGACACTTAAGTAGGCCGGGAGAGGGACTCAACTGATCAACACAAAGCTCAGCAACTATTCACTTAGGTTTTTTTTTCTAGGTGAACACAATTCTTGTTACTTTAAAATGTAGGCTGTAGACCGTGCACCTCCCTGTCCACTTCATCATTTTGCCTGAGGGGGGACATTAGGGGAGACAGCGTTGAAAGCCTAACGTACAATGTGTTTATAATTTAGAAGGCGTCCTCTGTCCTCAAGTCCTCCTTCCTCTCTGTTCTTCCATTTCCTCATCCCTGTAACAGACTGGATATTCTCCTGCGATAGCTCTCCTCTACGGTCTTTTTAATAGCAGCTTTTCTGGGTCACATCTTTTAGTTCTGATTTAGTACAGGCTCTCCCATTAAAACTAATAATGTAGAGCAAGGCTCTACTTAGCTTTCTCCTCCTAATTCTGTTTATGTTCTTTCACACAACCACTGGAAATACTTTCTCATGGCTCAAGTGACATAGCTCTTTTTCCTCCACATCGTTTCTCCAAAATTACATTTTTTCAGCGGAGACTCCCGTGTCCCGGTGCCCAGGGGCTGGCATGGGGGCTGCGGGGTCTCTGTGAGGAGAGCCCGGGGCTGCCCCGTGCCGGACACAGCCGGTTCCAGCCGGTTCCGCAGCGGCCCCACCACAGGGCGCAGCCGAGCCCCTCAGCGATGCCGGGGGAACCTCTGGGAAAATGAATTTAAGAAAGGGCAAAATGGTGCCCGGCAGCAAGGGTGAGGAAAAAAGAGTGAGAAACAGCCCCGCGAGCACCGAGGTCAGGGAAGGAGGAGTGCTTATTATCGCCTCCACTCAACTTCATAATCTATTTCTCCACTTCAAGTTCCAGCTAGACTCCAATCTTGACAAATTCTGGAAGTTGAAATAAAGAGGGAGCAGGTGATTTGTTTTGTGAGGGAACATTCCCTTCCGAAATGAAACTTTTCTTGCAAGTACAGAAAGAGTTAGCTTTCATCTCTCACCAAGAACAGTATTTTGCGATGGGGGAGAACTGAATAAGCCATGTAGATTCTGCTCTTCCCCCTGAAATACATGCACTTATTTTTGAAATAAAGGGCTGAAGGATTTCTCTCTAGGAAAAGTTTATTCATAATAAATAAAAGAAAAGTAGTTTCAAGCTGAACTGCCTTGCAAATTAGAGCTTGACTTCAGCTTTTTCCATTTTATGAGTCAAGCCTTTTGCTTTCATTAAGGGCAGTTGAAATTTCAATTTACTTGTGGCTGGATATAGTTCTTCATTCAACCCACAAAAAATATTCGATTTATTGAAATGTTTCGGTTTCACATCATTCCAAGCTAATATTTGTTCAGCTCAGCTAAACTGAAAACCAGAAGCATATCTGTATTTAAATATAGCAAAATAATTTCTTCCATCCATTTCTTGTATCTGTGTCAGCCTAATCAGGTCACTGGTGGGAACTGTTGACTGGTAGAAACGCAAAGCTTTTTCTTTATGAAAAATGACTGACCTCGCTTTAAAGCAATTTAGTTTGTGTCAACATTGCCTTTCTCATTAAATAATAGGCTCTAAGTGGCACATCCATTCTTCTTCAGTACAGACAAGAGCTCTCCAGGCAAGTCCTGGGATGCTATTTTTAGGCATCTCATAGTAATAACGTGCTCAATGCACTGTTTGGAGTATGTCTACAATAATTATTTCCTTGTCTGCTCTGTTGTATTGGTCAGCTCCAGAGAGAGCTCGTAAAAATGTTAGATCTGCACCCTTACTTGGACGCAGAAAGGATATCAAATGAATGTTAACATTTGGTAGCACTTGGTTAGCTGTAAATAATACCATTGCAACAAGTTCATTAAATATACACACACTTACCTCTGCCTGAAAATGCTAAACAACTTCAGCATAAATCTTCCTCGTTTAGTTGCTGGAGATGACTCCTCTTGCAACCACTCATCACTAACTCTCCTACTTTTGGTACTTCCTCTATATATTACCTGGCCAGTCATGCAAGTATTGGAGATGGTAACACAGGTGATTTCATCTGTCAGAACTGAACCAGCAGCGAGCAAGAAATATTCTGTTCACTTGTCTGTCTTCTTTTTTTTTTTCTTTTTAAAATATTCCCTCTTTTTCCTTTTTTTTTTATTATTATGGCCATTTCAAATCATCTCATGCTGCTTTGTAGGAAGCTTCTCAGTCCAGATCTCAAGGTGACATGTATTACATTAAGCCTGTCAGTATTCCCAATAATTCCTTAGAATTTGCTGTTGTGATTCCATGGTTCTCAGGAAACGTGCTCCCTTGGAATTAAACATTAGCAAGATGCAAAATCATCCCAAGATAATCTAATGAACATATTCAAATACGTATTTATACCATCCACTTTATTAGCCCAGGGCTTTAAATATCTTTGCTCTGTGTAGTGGCTACTAAGGATATAGGAGAGGCAATGTGGCTTACTCAAACTGTTCTTTAGTGACAAGTCATCTCTACTGGGAAATCATTTGAGATATCAGTCATGTTGTAGCATACACGCAGCTCGTCAGAGCCTTTTAATGATTTATTAATGTAGTCAATCTGGTAGTGTTTTAGCACTGGTTATCAGAGTGCTGCAGTTAATAGTGTTGATTGTAGGGTATAATATCCTAATGTGTCCTTTACAATGTAACACAGGCTAGACTGGCACCGCTTTGCCTAGACCTAAGTCTTATTTTAACAAGCAGATGTCTGTCTGCATCAAAAGGAGATTTGACTTCAGCCCTACACAGACATTATTTATAGGTTCTTGATCAGATCTAGTGCAATGTCACATCACTACCCTTCCTCCAGGTAATGCTGTTAATCAGCATGATGTGATTTGTCGTTTCTAGGTTGATGACATCCAGCTCTGTGACTTTTCAAAGCTTAGCATTGCATATGCTGTCACACCGTTTCAAACACATTGAACTAACGCAAAACTGCTTTCACCTGAAGTCAGATAAAAGAGAAGGTCTGTTAATGGGTCTAGGAACTTCTGAACAAACTGCTATCTCCCAGGCTAAACTCTGTAAGTGGAAAAATGATTTAAATTCTTGTGTTAGGAGTTAAATTTGCTTCAGCTTGGTTCAGAAAAATCTCAAAACAACATAGTACTTTAAGAAGAGATTCTTATTTCCACTCCAATAGGTCAGAATAAGCCCTACTAGAAACAGCAGTGCGACGGCAGAAGAGCGGAACAATTCGGCTACCTGCCTTATCCAGACCATAGCCAGAGATGGAAGCAACACCCATTTGGCAATCTAATTGATATTACATACGTTTCCCCAGAGAAGCTTATGCTTTGTTCCTCAGAAATCAAACTGGACTGAAACATAGCTGTGCAGTAGCACACAGCACCTTCAGTGCCAAGCAGCGTTCAGGGAGGGTTCATGTACTTTATCACAACAATGCGTTATCAGTGATGATAACATAAACTTGAGAACTTGATCCAAAGTAGGAAACGGTAACAGACAATGCCAACACTAAGGCATTTTTAGTCCCATTCTTAATAAAAATACCATTACTACAATAACCCTCCGTGCTTGTGACTCCATAGCACCATGGCTAAAACAGATATAGGAACAAGACCATTCCCTAAGCCACAGAAACAGGCTCTCAAAGGAAAAAAGTTTGACTCTTCACTGAGGTGAAGTAAAAGAAACTGACACAAAAGCAACACTAGGATGAAGGAAAACCAGGTTTGAACTGACAAGGCCAAAGCAGTAAGTAAAGTGATGCGATTTGCTGATTTCTCCAGTGTAAACAAAAATTAATCCTTTTCTTTTTCCTTGTTTTTCTAAAAATTCAATATTTTTTGCCCCTCAAATACGTCTCCAATCCTTTCAGGCAGGTCAAGGTTTAACACAGGGAGGGATACCAAGCAATAAATAATTAAAAAGGCTGTTTCTGAGATTGTCAGTACCGATTATACACCAAAGCAATCTCCTGATGAGCATGAGTGAAAAGGAGACCAGAATATTTGGCAATCTGAAAGAAAGTTCTGATTCATTAAAGATTGACAACAAGGCCTAAATCTGTTGTGTCATATGCACATATTTATCACATTAATACTAGGTGGAATGGAGACGTTTCCTGAGACCTGATGATTAAAATCTAGTCCACCAGTTTTAAAAAAAACTAGTCTAGTTTTTTTTCAGGATACAGTTAGGAAAATTGTTGAAGAGATTACTGCTGCTTAGATTCATCTCCTTGGCTGTTTAAAACAAACTTTGAAAATTATTTAAACACTTGCAAAATCCTTCTTAATTGGAAAAGTTGAATTTTGTCCAAATCCCCAGGAACTGTACCTAGTTAAACACCTGTTTAATCAAATCATACAAAAAATCAGAAAATTAAAACTGTAGGGTACAGATTACTTCTAATCCTGGAGATGTTAAAAGTCAGCATGACAGTTAAGTTTCCAGAGCTGAAGTCTGAACTATAAGGACAAAAAAGTAATCGCATCAGAAAAAAAAGAATTGAGAAAACTTAATTAAGATGCAGAGAAGGACCAGAGCAGTTCTGGATTTTAAAGATGAAACAGCACTTTTTCATCTCTAGCTGAAACACTTTGGCACCTTGTACTTACTTGCCTGAATAGTGAAGAGATATCCAAGAAAAATGTAACAATTCTCACTGATCTCTAGGATCTTCCAAAGATGCTATTCATTATTTCTAAACCCGTGAAATGCCTGTTGACAAAGGCGTTGGTACTGGAAAACAGGGGGCTACTTGTGCATCCCAGTTTACCTAAGCATCACAAGCAGAGATGCATTGAAAGGCTCCTCGGGCTGATTGCTGCACTGCACTGCTACAGGGGGAAAAAAATTTTCAAAAAGTTTTTGTTTTTGCAAAGTTAAGCGTAAGGTCTGGAAGGCCTTGGTGTGAGCATCAAATAAGCTCAGGCTGAAAAGAGTATATGTGTGTGCCAATTCTTTAACACAGCAGAGACCACAAGATGCACTGCATGACCAAAATTCTACATATGCTATTCCTGAACCTCAGTTACCTCCAACAGTGTTGAATTATCCCTCACGAAAAAACAGTGAGTACATAAAAACAAACAGACATGCTTCCACGCAACAATATAAACTGCCTGCCAGTAATACTAGAAATTGAGGACTTTGCTACCAAATGGCTTTAAAGCCCATGAATTTCTATAATTAACAGATTATGCCCTATAAATACCACTGCAGTAATCCACATTCCCAATACTGATATAAACTTGTTTCAAGAGTATTGTCAGTTTACTTTAAAAGTAAATTTTATTTACTTATGTTTTTGCAAAACCCAGCTATCTTTTATGTATTAAAACATCAAGTAAATAATTTCTTTTTTCTCCCCCCCCAAAATACTGTTCCAGCAGTCCAAAAATACCCAGTAATTCTGATGAGACAAGAGAACTAATTCAGAAGGTTTGGGTTTAAAGAATTAATAAAACACTTGAAAAAGATACAGAGGTATTTTAACTGACATTTAAACACACAATATTGGAAACAAGCTATGAAAAGAAACTGAGATGTGGTTGTGTTTAATCTCTGCAGAATGTTTCTGCCAGTCTTCGCTTCCATGTAGGCAATGAATAAAGCCAGATATAAATTTCTGTAGAAAGAAGAAATAGAAAATAAGATAATTTGCTGTGATTTGTTTCTGCTATGGGAATTGTCTGTAATCTACAGCACATGGAAGCAAGCAACCAGTTGGAGCAGCTCTTGTGGAAGTCCTTTGGAGAACAGAAACAAAACCACTGCAGGTAATTAAGGTTCTGTTTCTTTTGGACTATGAACAGAGGAAGTCGGACTTACTCTGAGACCTATTCACAGATCAATTTAGAATGTTGCATTTTCAGAATTGGAGGCATTGTCATCCTTTAACCATAACAGTAATCACTTATTCAAGTTGAGAAGATACAATCTTTTCACAGTACCATAACATTAGTCAGTTCTAATTGAATTTAATTGTTCCTTTGTTGCCACGTTTGTTCACATTTTTATGAGTATTAAAAAAAGACATATAATTTGCAAATCTGAGGTTCTGGGATGATGTTCAGTGTTGGATAAACAGCTCATTTTTTCTATGGATCTTGATCTTGATATTGAAATCCCATGAAAGGATCATGGGATGCTACATTCAGGCTTGTGATTCAGGCTCTGAGACTGATTTATATTGTATCAAAAGGATACGTGAACCAGACAACACTTTGAGGCAGATATTTTTCCGTTCAAACCCAGCGGGCTTTGTCCCCTAGTGGAAACGTTGGAACTATGATAGCGTACAGAGCAGGTATGGTTTGCAGGACTTTAAGGGTTTGAGCAACCTAATCTAACAGTGAATTCAGTTCTGCTTTGCAGAGAGAAGGTGACCAGGTATTGGTATCGCCTGAGGTCCTTTCCAACCTGAACTATTCTTCGATTCTGTGATTTTGCTGTGTATTAGTGGTTCAAAATTGCAGTTTATATTGGTGTCAGGTCATGATGCCATACAGACTAGGTAAGCTTTCAAGGCTTTTGTTCTAGATCACTAGATGAACTCCAGCACAGGGTAGACTGTAGATTATGTTAAACAGATTTTGACCTCTCTTCTGGAGAAGATGTCCTCCAGGGTTACAGTACCCAGTTGTGCACTTGGTCCTTAAAATATCTTAAAGCCTCTCCCAGCTGTTGTCTTCATGTGGCTTTGAGAGGGTCACAAACTCTGTTTCTCAGCTGACCAGCTTGCACAACAGGCCGCAAGGATCATCCCTCCTTCTCAGAGCACTGAGAGGGTTCAGCAAGAAGAGCTAGGCACAGACACTGCCCACATCCCACCTGCCCGAGTCCCTCTAAAGCCAGCATAGCAAATCCTTCTGAACTCATATTTGCTTCAAAAGAAGAATTATCTGCACAGTGATTTCACGTTCCCCAGCTTCTTGTACCAGTGGAACTGAATACCTCTTGCTTTATGAATAGGGTTTTGAAGAGCTGAATCCAAAAATAGCTACAGGTTATGCTTGAACCTGGATGGAAGAAGTAGGGAAAGGGGAAAGGAAGGTCAGATTATCCCAGTAATATCGGTAATATCCCACACATCTACACACACAAAAAAGCTTCTGTAATGATAATATGTTATCCAAAAACTCTGCTGAAATTCAACTGTGATTCAGCAAGAGTAATTCAGGTCACAGTTTAAGCTTTTCACATAATTAGTTTACATTTAATCAGACCGCTGGTATGTAAACATAATTACCATTCTCAGACCTTTAATTGAAACTGTCACAGCACTACCGCTAGCTACTTCTCCAGATCTGCTAAAATGGATTTCCTGTTCATGGACGATAAGTGGGCACGACAGTTTTCTTGAAGACTCTGCCATGCACCAGGCTAACCCACACTGCGCCAGACTCTTCCCAGTCACACTGGTGAAACTAGACAAAACACTATATTTCAGTCCTAATCACACATGTAATAATTTAAGTTCAGCTGGTGTTAATCAGGCCAAATACATTTAAGCTAATGCATTACCACCAAAATCATGTACAATAGTTTCTAATCGTGCCAGTAAAGCTCGTCTCTAATGGGATAAATAGGTACAAACTACGATTTATGTGCAAAAGTATCAAAGAACATTTGTGACCTTTGACAGGGTTTTTCCTTCTTGAAAGAGCTTACAATTCACCTACCTGGTCAGAAAATGAAATATCTTCATTAAAATAGGTGCACAGTGTTCTTTAAAGTTAAAGTTATGCCTACACCTAAGTCTTAGAAAATATCAGCCCAAGTATTTAGAAATAGTGTTAAAAAACAATTTCTTCCTCTTAAGTGTCCATTAACTTAGCATACAATAATAAGAGCAGGACAGGAGCAGTACGTGAACACTTGTTGTGTTGTACACGAACACTTCTCACAGGTGTGCTCTTAAAACAAGTCGCCTGCAGGTCTTCTCAAACCCATCACCATTGTCTCTCTCATTCTGAACCACTCTCAGCTAGGGCTACTGAATATTCTAAAATATTTTTAAGAACTAGGCTTATCTTTATTTTTTAAATGCTTTAATCCATATTTTCTTTTTGATAAACTCCAGGAGCAGCAGCATCAAAAAAACTCCTAAGCTGGTACTGAACTCTCACCCTCCTGGTGGCCTCCTGAACAGCATGGATGAGACAATTGCCAAGGAAAAGTGAGAGTCAGCTTCATTAATCCCATCTCAGGATGCAATAGGTTGGCAACGATCTTTTTAGGTTGGCAACGATCTTTTTCTTCTTTTTTTTTTTTTTTTTTTTTTTTTTTTTTTTTTTTTTTTTTTTTTTTTTTTTTTTTTTTTTTTTTTTTTTTTTTTTTTTTTTTTTTTTTTGTTTGTTTTTTTTTTTTTGTTTGTTTTTTTTTTTTTGTTTGTTTTTTTTTTTTTGTTTGTTTTTTTTTTTCTGTAGCTCCTCTTGTTTGCTTGGCCTGCCGGGCAAGCCCAGACTTGATTACCTTTTATAGGGATGTGGAGTGAATGCAATTACACTAACAGCTGCTCAATATTTGATGAGCAGCAGCCAAAGTTAGCCGGAAGGGTCAAGACAGTGTGAAGCCGAGGGGAGATAATGTACACTTGCAAATTTTACTTACATTCTCCACAAGTTTAAATTACTTTTAATGAAACATTAACTGAAGATTTGACAAATGACCCCCTGAGACTTAAAGTTTCACAGGGAACTTGCAGTGAAATTAAATTAATAGGCAAATTTTCAGCATGCAGTTTTTGCTGTTAAACCAAAATCTTTTTACCACTTAATTTCTCCTTATTATCTTATTATGTTACACTCAAATCATTTTCCCCTGTGCAAATAATACCTATTATTTACTCCCTCTTAGTTATTAATGTCAGAATGTCTCTGCCCCAATTCCTTTGAGAAAACTGAACATCCTTTGAAAGGTATCTCCAAGTTCTTGCCTAGCACCAATAAAACTAAGTAAGATTTTTCACAAACATTTAACACATTCAAAATATTTCTTTTGTGCTGCACACTAGTTTAACTCCTAGTACATTTTCCTCCTGAAATAAAAAATTTAAATGAAGAAGGTATAGCTTCATTGCTGTTTCTGGGGGAAAAAAAAGAAAAAAAACAAAAAATGAAAAAAAAAAAGAAAATTACTTCGCTGTTGAACTGAGCTTGCCTCCAGCAGGTATGTGAACACTGACAAATTTATCCAGAAATTATAGGTGCAGAAACAATACTCTGTAAAATGTTGCTCCAGCTGTGCAGCTCTAATAGTTTCCAGTACTGCCTTAATACCATTGTTTCTGGAAACAGACAGTGGTCTAAAAAGGAAAACAAGCCTAAAAGTAACCATGCCATATCTTCATAAATCAGTCAGGCAGAATTCAGACTCAAAAATGCCTAACTTAGGTAAGCAAGTCAATGAATAAATAGCCAGGTCTCATATTAAGTGACTAGATCATCTATATCCTTAAAAGTTTTCCAAGCGTTAGGAAGTACTAAAAGCCACTTGCATGCAGCAGATAAGGTCTCACATTACTAATACCCAATTCCAGTCTGGTTCAAGACCACAATGACTAAGAATCTGTGACTATTTCATATGAATCAGTGACACAGTTCACGAACATCAAATATAATGACAGTTTGCAGGGGCTTTCCAGGGGCCCCGTGGGTTTCGGTGAGAACCCAAGTAGCTCACAAACACTATGGAAAAATTTGCCACAGTTGTCTTAAGATTAAGCTTGTTACTAACCCAGCCCCTTTAGGAGCTCTCTGAAGTAAGGGCTGTCCCATATTTCTATGGCACATGACATGGTAAGTATGAGTTATGTATTTGGCTCCTTTAGGTGGGATTGGAAGAGTGATTTCTAGATGCTAACAAAACACATCCCAGACACTAAAGCATCTGACATACCACACAGTAACTGGCTGTTTCCCTTCTTATTCTTTTAAATCCACATATATTCAATGGAATTGTCAGTACTTCAGGCTCACACATCCCCACTGATATTAGGGATGCAAATTAAATGATACAGGTCACGTACACCTGTTTAGAATCACAGAATCATTTCGGTTGGAAAAGACCCTTAAGATCATTGAGTCCAACCGTTAACCAATCACAACCAAGTCAGTATAGAAGAGAAACAATAAAAAAACAGTATAGAAACATTTAAAAAATAGAACAGAAACATTTTTTAAAAATCCAAATTATGATATGGAAAAAAAATCCCACAAAACAATACAGAAAATAAATACTGACTTTGTCTGAAGGCTTTGAAAGTAAACACTTCAAAAGGCTATTCAAGTTTGCAGGATGAAGAGCTCACAGTGTTCAGAATGACAAAATGAGTGCTGAAGGTAGCAAGGAAAAAAAGAGCCTCCACGCTGAAGCCCTTCACCATAAGGTGTGGGTATCTGATTCTTGTAATGGACGTACAGATCACAAACTCTGTAAAATGTCTGTATTCTTTCCCCTTTATGTATATTTATAAGAACAACTTTCTGAGGCACGTGGGGCTAAGGACACAGTATACATTCCCCTGCATAGCTATCTTAAGTCTCAGCTTTTACACAGAATCTTTTTGTTAACTCTTACTCAACCTGGATTGCTGAAATCCAACTTCAGTGATTTTTGACTGCAAAATCAAAGTCACAAAGCATTTTTAAATGAAAAATAACAGATTACACCTGTTCCCTTAGTTCAACTTTTCTTAAGGTCTGATAAACTAATTCAACTACACTAAATATGTCCTACTCTGTAACCATGATCTCATCTATAAATAAAACACTGAGAAAATTTCCTAAGAACTGAAAAATTCTAAGCAAAGTCCGTATTCATAGTCATGTGCCATAACCATACAGCATGGCTCATGATCTTCTGTGTATAGTTTAAATTCATTTTCGCTCTGAACACAGGAGGCAAACAAGATTCTCAGACTTGATCGAGCCTCTTATGTTGGTGTGAAAGCTAACATACAAAATTGTAATCTTTCTCGTATTTCTTTTTTACATTTCTCATATTTCTTTTCTTGCAGCTAGACCATAAGTTGCACAGAGATGACTTTTTGCAGGACCTGCAGATACACCTTGCAGACACAATTGAGGAAGAAATGTAGAGGTCTATTAAGTAATCCAAACACTTGTGCACATACGGTAAGTCACACAGTATTCATCCTAAACTAAGTTGAATTTTGCATCGAACGTGGAGAGCTCTTTTTCCATTACTAGCTCATTCTGGCCAGGTGGGTCAAGTAATTTAAGCCCATTGTTCAAATAAACTAATCCAATTTATGAGCGATAAATCTGGCACAGGCATGAGAGCATGTTTTTCTTCTGTAAAGAAGTTTTCTGAAAATTTAGTCTGTCATCCTCATTCAGGAAGTTAACAGAAGATAACATGTAAGAACAAAAACTACAACGCAGACCTGCAACCTGGCTTCTGCAGCATGTCTCATAGCAGAAAGAAGGCAGGTTGTTGCAGATAACGTAGACACGAGTCCTTATTAAGCTACTAAATGAATGAAACTTTGTTTTCCCTAGTCCTCCAAGCTGGGAACTAGCCCAGAAGTTTTGCCAACCAGCGAAACCAAAGATTGTCCCATGACGTGGCCTGAATTTTGCAGGGAAAAGGACTGCACTGACTTGTAGAGAAGTTGGCACAGAGTAGGGAACTTTCTAATAGTTTCAGAATTACACATGCACTTGTCGTAATCTCTTCCTCTTTCATGGCAGATCAGCAACCCATCACTCCAATGGCAGTATCTAAAGACTCAAATCCTCTGATTAGCATTTGGCACTGTTTTGAAGAACAAGGCTAGAGAATGTGTTCCTGTGCAATTTAATGAATCAACCATCTCTGCTCCATCAAACATCTGTGCTCTGGCTGACCCGCTTAAAAATCTGAATGAAACAGTTGAGCTTCTTCCTTTTAAAAGAATAATCCTGTATTCTGTACTTGGGCTTCTCCTATAGCACTGTCTAACACAACGAATATCTGATAGTTATTAAACTAAATGTTGTAACTCCTTACGCTAGCAATAATCATCCTTGAACACTGACTTCCTTATAGACCAGGTTTTGCCACTGTTCAGTGTAAATTCATTGTGTGGGTAAATTCATCAGATAACAAAGTGAACTGAGTTCTAGGTTATTCCAAGATGAAAGGGAAGGTAATCTCATTGTGTGTGCTATGGCCAGGAGAAAATTGCAGGCCTCGCTTGTCCATTTTGGCTTTAAAACAATAATAATAATAATGTCCGATTCTTCTACCACAGTGGCTGAAAGTGAGTTCTGCCTTAGCTCAGCATCAAAAACCTTCCTGAGGACAGTAAGGGGGTTTGCCACAGAATGTTATCTCAAATTTCTTTCACCAAGGTTCTCAGAGCATGTTGCTATTTTCTATTACAACAAGAACTGTGATTGCTTCTGCAGCCAATTACGTGTGTTCAAAGGGAGCGATAGCCGCAGGAATGCATCACTTGATGTTATAACATGTTATAATTAGGTTTTCAGCCCTAATCACTGAGGAGGATAAAAACTTCCCTTGCAACTTATAAATGCCACTATCAACAAGCAACATTTTGTTGCATAAGCAATTCACGTGATTGACACCGTGTTTTTTGTGGAGCAGAATTCCATATATAAGTTCACTTAAGGCCGTCAGTGACTTTAGTGAATTTTGTCCTGGAGCGCACTGCATAAACGTTCACTTTTCCAACAAGCAGCACAATTTGGCCGATCATGACCCAGCAACAGATGACAGCTTATCCCAGCGAGTCCAGAATAAAATTCCTGTTTAAGATTAGTCCATTAATCCCTCGTATTTGCTTTATACCTACCTTCATTCTGGAAAGGGAAGCCAAGAGGTCAAAGAAAGAAACCAAAATCTGTATTTTAATTGTGTGGGGAAAAAAAAAATCTTTGTAAAATTCATCCCTGTTACTAGTAAGAACTATAACAAAACCCTGCAATTTTGCAGGATAGTCTGCAATTTTTACATGTTGCAGATTTTATTACAATTCAAAAGAATAAAAACATTTCCTATGACATTAAAAAACTCTTCAGGGGAATTCATTTTGATTTTCACTCTCTTTGACCATGTAACAATATAAATGTGGGCAATAAATTTGTCTTGGAATAAATTCCCCAAATCTGCTATTCTGAAAGTGATCAAACAAAACGTTTCCGCTTCATCATCAGATTTTTTCAGTTTTTCTTAAGTTGACAACCTGCTACTGAAAGGGAGAGATTCATGAAGAAAAGTTATGCTTCAACAACATATTTTTTTCCAAATGGAAGAATCACAGAAAATGTTATACGAGCACTCCCTAGAGGCAAGATGGGATGCATTTAGGGGGAAAAAAAAAAAAATGTTCACCA
>NW_008794881.1:91985-127826 GCF_000699145.1 Aptenodytes forsteri | reverse complement strand
AAAAAAAAAGGATGTTCACCAGCGGTAGGGAAACAACTATTACATGAGCTTGGTCCTGCTCCAGATTTTCTGTTAAATACATCATTAGTACATGCTCTAAATAAGAAACTAATCAAGAAATAAAGCTGTCAGCTTTTTTTTTCCCCTTCTTTCTTTTTGTCTCCCTAAAACAAATTTATTCATAAAGCTGTGCCAGATTACTGTCCTGCTGGAGAGAAAGTCTTTCTGGGCAGAACAAGCAGCAGCAGGCACAGCCCCTGCCAGCGCTCCCCGAGCGCAGCCTGAAGGAATGGCCTGGCTGCACCCGCTGCCTTCCCGCTGCTCCCGTACGCAGTGCCAAAGTGGCACCAATTAGCAGCAGTTGTGGAAATTCAGAGGGACACCTCTGAGGAACAGGGCTGATGTAAAGGCCAGCTTCAAAGGAACAAGCATTTGTACATAAAACAGAGTCACAGCCAGCAATGCAGCATGAAGACCCAGCGGCAGCGGTGTGCAAGCCCATTTACAGCTTTTCTACCCAGCTCTTGACACTGAAGCTGTCCTAGAAAGCTAGGGACTGAACTTGATATTGTCACCGCTGGTCCCCGGAGAGCAAACGATCCCTGGGTGCCTCCCAGCTGACACCACACTGAGTCACACTGACATTTCTCCCTCTTTCATCAGAGCAGTAAGGGCAATGGCTGGCCCACAGCCACAGAGCAGCGGTCATCCGCAGACTGCAGCGGTGTTGAAACTGGCAGCCAGGGCCTATTTAACAATTTATCTAAGATTTAAATATAACAACTGCAGATGCTAAAACTTCCTCCCCTGTGCACTCACCCTTTCTCTCTGTCACACCCTGATTTGGCTACTCCATTGCAATGATCTATTTAGCTTCTCCAGCAGAATTACAATGTCACTTGATCTGAAAAGTCACGGAGTGGCAGGATCTTTTCTTTAAACAGCACATTTCCCCATGCAGACGCATGTCCACGCAGCTTTCAACACACTGTAGTTGCAAGACAACATGGCCTTAAAAGCATGGCTAGAGAAGCAGTCAGACACTGACGTTATCAGAGGACTAAAGAAGCAAATGGCCAAATAATAGCATCTTTGTCAGTGCCGTTTTACTCCTTGCAGGAGTGTTGTAGGTGATAATTGACATTGTCATGAAGTAAACAGCAATTGCCTCTGGGCACTAATGTGGAACATGTGCTGTTTTGAGTCATCCCCGACCTCTGTAAATGAGCAGAACAGTCTTGGCAGCAGTCGTGTCATGTATTAGTCAGCAGCTTCAGCACCGCGGCTGCTGTGATTCGGCTGTAGCTGAACGACCTGCTTCGCCCATGAGCGCATCACAAATTTTTTCATAGACGCAACTGATTTTCGAGTCACTAGTCTTATCTCAGTGGAATCGAGAGTTATACACCAGATGAGTGTTCAAACGCACTGAACATCTGATATCTCCACACCGTGTGAGATGCGTGCTGAACTACGTGACCTCCGGAGAGGGATACACTGCGTGCACACCATCACGTCTTCTGAGCATCCAAAACACCTGCAGGTCCACAGGGAAGAGTATGTGTGTACATGCATAAAGCATGCCGAGTGCAGGATTAAGAACATGGATATAAAATCCCCTCCACTGATATTAACGTGTCTAATGAATTAATTAACATATCAAAGTGCAGCACCTAAAAATGTTAATCCTGATTCTCCAAAAATCTGTGTGCGCTTAAATTCACACAACCAGAAAAGTTCCATTAATGTAAATGGTATCTCCGTACGGCAATGTACCCACAGAATAATTTTACAGGATCAGGGCCTCAGCTAATCACAGTAACTCATCAACATGCAACAGTCATTTACAAAAACTTCAGCTGCAATTTGTTAAAATTAATATTTTTTTTTTCTCCTCCTTGCACTGACAAACAGTGATGATTTGCGCAAAACAATCAGTGTTCTTCCAGAGACACACAGAAATACTGCTACCAAAAAGTGAAATCCAAGAAAGCTAGTGTGGAGCAAATAAAGAGCTATAATAAATGTGGTGACTGCAGGAACAAAAGTAAAATAGCTTATACTGCTGTGTATTTAGGGCAAAGTCCAAAAGCTGTCGTTTACATTAGACTACTCTATACGTTTAAAGGACAAGTATAAACAGAGGAAAAGGTCCCTATGGAACAGACACTTGCTGTTTTAAAAGTCATTCTTAAAGCAAAACTGCAAAATAGGAAATCACTGCCAGTTATAAATACGGTAAGTGAAAAGAAAGTAAGTGAAAAGAAAGAAATCTTAATGACATGAATTACCTAGCCACCCTTATTAAAGCCCTGTATTCACTTTTCATTTGAGCATTCAAGCACCTGTCAGAAGGATACTTCTAAAAAACAAATATTAAGCCTGCATGTTCAGGCATTTCTGAATTTATTAAGTGCCTGTTCAGGACTTATGCTTGTGCCAAAGTCAAAATTAACCCAGTTGTCTGTCTGAGATTCTAATGTATTTTTCTGGCAGAGAAATCTTTTTTATTGCTCTCTCTTTATTGTACGTCAATGACTGGTAAAGACGATTAATGTATATGATAAAGGATTCCCCACAGTACTTAGAGATAAAAAGGATCGCAGTCTGACTTGTGGGTAAATGAGTCAGGCTCTGCGTTCCTTGCATGCTCACAGAATGAGAGTCCCGTCCCCGCAGTATGCTTTTCCTGCAGACCAAGTACCCCAGCCGCGCCAACACCCATCCTTCCACACAGCTATGCCGGCAGGCCTTTACGCTGCTCTGAAATGGCTCTTGCCTCGAAGGAAAGCTCACTTCCAGAGTCAATTGCCTTCATTTATCAATTTTATTCTCTTCTGAGGCTTCCTGTAATTTCTAGCTGCTGGGATTGCTTTTGTGATGAAAACAGTCAAAGGGTGAAAGGTAACTAGAAAAACTTCTATTACACAACTGTATTGAACTGTCAGATACTTCCTTAGTATTGCCAAGCTGCTTAAGAAGCTGTGAAGAAATGGCCTTGAGTGGAAAGGGTCGTTAGATTACTAATGCATGATGCTTTCCAAAACTGTGCTGACAGGCTTTGCAGAAGGTACTCTACAGCAAACCATCATTCAAATGCCTTCTGTCCAGCAGTGAGAAGTCCATCGATAGCATCTAAAAGGTTTAAACAGAGTTGAAGAACTATTCCCATGGCCATTTCTACATGCTGCAGCCCAATAAAAACAATTAGGAATTTCAGACAAGAATGAGAGAGTCTACAAGGAAAGCTTCAACTCCCAACTCGCTTGCTAAGCCAAGACACTTTACTGGGATCTCTCTAAGTATTAGCAGGTGAGAGCCAACAAGAAGCCTGTACAGCAAACTACTGTCCATAAATACTAGAAAATAAGATTTATAGTGGGAGCTCTTGGGCAACCTCAATAGGTGACATTACCTACCCTGAGTATAATATCATGGTCGAAAGTCTCAACACTGAAGATCACCATTGCAAGGACAGAGAAAACAGTAACCTAACCACAAAATTGAACTATGACTAAATACCTATGACACACAATAGGCTAAGAAAGCCACCAGAGGAACAACTAATAAGTACAAATAATGAGTAAATAATGGCAGCTTTTTAAAACTAAAAAAGTTACTGGTAGCTGTTTCATTGTTTAGAAAGCAAGCTGGTCTAAAAACCAGCTGTTTTGTAATCTAATGCAAAGACAAAAATCATTGCTCTGGGAGAAGCAAGTTTTACCGAGCTACATTTCTGCAACTGTTTTGCTTCAATCATCCTCCATTTGAATATCAGATGATCTAACAAGTTCAGTTTCACTTGCCAGATTTCTGTTTGTGTGTAAAAAGTAAAACAGCCAGGCATTACAGCATCAACAGTGTATGCAGCAGTTGGAAAATTTCCTTTAGGGAAAGCATATTATACACACTGATTTTAGTCTGGAAAACAAGACATACAGGAGGGGAGGACATAGTTGAGAAACTTTGGTCAGCCTCCCATCACTAATAACAATCTTAGATCATTAAATGATCTAAGTTAAGACGGCTTAACTTCATTTAGCCTTGCAGAGAAAACCAGACCCCATCACACGTTTCAATGCTGTCCATGTAAAGGCAACAAGAGTGGAGTTAACCGTTTTTAAGTACTGCAGCAGAGAAAGTGAGGTTAAATACAGTCATTAGAAGAAGAAGAAAAAAAAAAGGCTGTGTCTACATAGCAGGATTCACACTCATTTGTAGAGCTAAGTCTGACTGTTAGCTTTCAAAGACTGGTTAAGTATGAACTATTTGTTAAGAAAAAGATCACAGAAGTATATATAACATATAAATTTAAACTGAAAAAACTAGACAAAGCCCTAAGAGATTCCATGCAAGAATTTCAAATTTTATACATTTTTCACAAGCCGGTTGGTAGGATTTCAACAGTTAGACATCAGATAAAACACAAGAGTCACAATGTCATTCCTCCTCACTAAAAGAGTCCATCTCTTCTTGTCAGTACCGCCCTAACACTTCTATCCTGTTTCATTGCCTGGCAAATTTATCAGAAGGGATAGCGCATGAGTAAGATACGAGCAAAGGCTTACAGGAAGGTTTAGTACGGCAAAAGCACGACAAGCTGAAGAATGTGATTTATAAGAGTTGTAGTGAAATAAACCCTATTAATATAGCAGCAAGCACGTTGTTTGTCGTTGTTCTTCGGTGCACGGGAATAAAATCCCACTCTACTGAGCAAACGCTTTGCGCAATTTTGTTAGTGTATTTCTGTCTGTCAGTTTTGTTGTTCTCTTTGTAGGAATTCTGAAAGATGCTCTGTATAATTGAGTGTATGTTATCCCCCACAATGCATTCGCAGCATTTTCACAGGCTCACAGCAAAGAATATTATTCTCTCCAGTATGCCAGCACAAACACGGATTCAAATGCCTGTGTACAACATGAGGTAGCGGGAGCATTTATTTATTTTAGGAATAAGAGAAGTTTTCAGGGGGAGGGAATATCTAATAAAACTGATATAGCTGGAAAAAAAATTGGGGCGCAGAGGACCTTCTACAGACAGCTGGAAAACTGAATGAGGTTTCTGGGATGCAGTCCCTACTTTACGAGGAATAAAGTATTAGGTTTTAAAAAGGTAAAATTATTTCATTTTAAACTTGTTCCTGCTAGCGACTTCATACAGTTGTTTACAGACCTGGGCAAAACAGAATAACTTACTGACGACTCCCAGTAGTCTGGTGTTAAAGGTGGGAAAATGCAATTGTTTCCCTTTTCAATAATTGTTTTGTGGTGTGAAGCTGGCCAGTCTCTCAAACTCCACAGAACTTAGAAATACACATAGGAAACAATTTGTTTACCCAAAGACTGAGCTGAACCTGTGAAAAATCATACAATGCTAAAAACCTGGAGTTGCAGATGTCCTAACCTTTGGGAAAGCAGCGACATACATGTTTAATGTCAACTCTGTGGTGGATCCAACCAGAAGTCCCAAAACTGAACAGCTACAAAGGCAGAAAGCTGAAAATTGGACTCCATTGGCAACACTTTTACCCATATTTATAGCCAGTGCTGAGGTGCCTGTCCATTGCCACGTGACATCCGACAGCAGTGTACCATCATACTTGCCATCGGCATCATCGCTCCTTCCTCAGAGCGCTGGGAGCTATAATCCCATCAAACCAAACTCACTTCACTTTGAGTTTGATTTTGCTTCTGCTTTCATCATCCTAAATCAAACGGGAACGGCGGACTGACAGGCCTTGCGAACACACGCAGCAAGTCGCAGCTAGAGATCTCCTTTTGAAGTTTTCAGTTTGCTCATTACAGCAGGAAGCAACAGTCCTGATCATGTGCCACATTTGAGCGACCCCGTCCACATCCATGGATGCTCTAAAAGCATACTGACACGTTTCCATTGTTTAAGAACAGACGCATTTATACAAGAAACCTACCCTCACTTTGCCTATAGACTTGTCTCAGTGTTTCCTTAAGACTCCAGGCTACAACACCACATGCAGCAACGTAAAAGCTACTTTGTGACTTTATCATCAGTGTTTTATTATGGAGATGAGCATATTAGCTAGGCAATGATGCCACAGCTTCACGAACACACACCTAGCTCAACAGCCTCTACCTCCCACGCTAGCAGCAGCACGAGAATTCTTTGGCAGGGTTTGATCAAGCTGCGGTAGGGCAGCTTGCGCCAGGACAAGACAGACAAAATGAAAACTGCCACATCAGCAGATGGCCACAAGTTCCTATTGTCTCGAGACATGATTCTTAATGAGAACAAAGCCACCAACACTTTAAAAGCACATGAGAGGATGTGATCATTAAATGCAAAACGCAAAACTACTTGGTTTCTTCTTCTTTTTGCTATATTAGACTCCCCTCCAAGATAAATATATTAAATAAAAAGTAACTACAACACAAAATAATTACCTTTTCAGTCGTCGTCTTCTTTGGGGAACTTTTTTCAAACTTCTATTAAAAAAAACTAAAACACACCCAACATCAGCATTGCTTGTCCTATTCTCACCAGCGTTCCTTATACAGGTGAACCCACCCCTGACATCTTCAGCAAAGCAAGCCAGTCAAGAACACCACTCTGAGCTCTAATTTTCCATGTAAGGAGTACAGCTTTTTCTACTATGACCATCTCTGATTTTTTGCTCAACCTTCCAAATTTCTTGGCAAAACTCAATCATTGCCTAGCTCTCCTGAGCTTACTGGAGTTAACCTAGGTCTGAATTTGGCTCTGTTAGACACTGATTTCTCTCTGCAGTCTTTTCTAGTTGTATACTCCATCTGCTCCAGGAACAGCTGAAAACAATGGAACTACCAAATAATAAATTGAAAACAAATGTCAAATGTGGTAGAAATCCATGCAGAATAATTAGAATTACATGAATTAATGTGCTAGGAAGACTAAGTGATTAGAATATCAAAAGGATGAAAGGTATAAAGAAAGAACAAGCTTTGACAGGTCCATGGGTCTCCGAAATCTGTACCAGGTAGTTACGATAATTAATAGCGCTAGCTGGCCGCTGTTGGTAACAAATACCATGGAACACCTGGAACTCATGGGAACACCGGCATTCAAACCCTTGTACTTCAGGAATGACTTAGCAACACACCCCGATACTGGTAAATACTCATTCTTTGCAGTTTCTGCTGTAAAAAAAGAAGTGTACATGAGAAAAAAAAACGTTTAGATTCATTGCAGAATTGATCTTTTTAATGATTCTCCTACACAGGTCTCATTGATCAGCTCTGTTAGCAAGACCTACTGACGTTTTGTGGAATCATCACAAAAACAACAGAAGAATTATGAATCCCGAGATCTTCAGTAAGGGGGCTTTGTTATGCTGAACTATGTGGCCACAGAGAATGAGATGCAGTGGTAAGGAGCAAGCATGTTCAACAGAGGGCTTGCAGAGCAGGTCAGGTCTGGATCGCTCTGGTTATGCTATCTGTCAGCACTTATCAAGTCCTTCCTTATCTTAAAACACCATTGATGCTCCTGGGAGTTACAGCTGTCCCAGACTGGAGAGGAGGAGGAGGAAACAAAAGTGCTAGATATTATTGCACACTCAATTTAGAGTGTTTTGAAAACTCACACAATGCACACACGCTCTTCTATTTAAGCAAGGTCTTAAAATGTCAGCAGCTTGAGCTAATCCGACTCCCACCATCCAAGTTTTAAGAAGATTCTCCAGGAACTATACAGTCTTATTATTCTACTAATAAAGTTTAATAAGGCATCTTAGACTAAAAATGTGAAGGGTGGTAAGCAAGAGGCTTTTACTTACATTTGCTCTTATTGGACTCCTCCAGCAAAAGTGCTGATTATGTGTGTAATACTGTACAGCCCTCCGTTTTAGGTAATGCACTACTGAAGATTTTGAATACAGCACTGCTGTTGGCATGAACTCACCCCATTACATTGCAAACAGCATAACTGCTCGTGCCATCATGTGTTCGCCACCTAAGGAAATGCATTGAGTATTACGTACCACATGCCAGATTTAGCTACTGTGTTAGTTACTAGCAACCAAAATCTCATGCAATACGATAGTTGCCAGGGTAACTACTCTTCCAGAGAGAAGATGAAATCTGACGACGGTCTGTGAGCACTCTCATCTAACAGAACAGCTGCCTGAGGTGATTTAGGCACCCCATAAATCTGAGTGGATCTCAATGCTTTTGCATCCTCAGCTAAAGCATACCCACTCTGTACCAATTTGGGAATTCTGGAGTATCGGCATCGTGTAACCTTGGCTCTAACAGAGCTCCCTCTGCCCATGTGAGCATCACATTGTTCCAGTCTGCGGAATGGAAACGAGGATTACCTTGGAGGGGCCAATATAATTGTCTCTATGACATTTTGAGTAGCTGCAGGGCAACGTAAGTTCTTCTTGACAGGGTAATTTTTGAGTTATAATGCACCTGGAACTGCTAAAAATTGTACAAAATTATGTTACCCACTGTATTTTCTGAAAACAACACAGAAAAGGGTCTAATATTATCTAGGTATCTGAGGAGCAGGGACCTTCATGCACCGACAGTAACAATCTTCCAAAGGCAACAGGCAAAGCAGTGAATACAAGGGGTGTATCACAGTTTGACAACCTCAGAAAATCATTCAGGAATTCTTCCCTTCTTACGTAAGGACTTGTCGCTGTGAACTACCCTGCATGCACAACGCTTCAGTTCTTCTGATGGAAACAAAGGCACCTCCGTTAGCTTATGCAAAAGGCATCTCAGCCGAGCAAAGAGATTGAGCGAGAGTTTATTAGTGCAGATGTGACTTCAAAACAGGGGCATGAGTAAAGGCTCTCAAAGTTGAAATGCATAATCCACAAACTGTATTTAAATCAAAATCTTCACATTTTTAATTGTGCATATGTACCAAGAAATCAAATACAGACCTTGAGTGCCTAAATGTTTTCACAGTAGCCACAAGGGTTTATCCACTGAAATTAAGCCTTACTTGGGCTCTAAATTGCATAACATAATCTGCTTGCAAGGGAGATGATGTGACTGTTGGTGTAAAAATACTGTTTTTGCAAATTATTATACTAGCTTCAAGAAACCCGCTTGAAAAAAATCTGGCTTTGATCAACGGGTTGCTTTCTCTCAACCATTGACAATTCGGTGCAAGAGAGATTTAAGATAATTAACACAGGCTGTTCCATACTAAGAGTCAGATACTTGATATACAGAGCCAGACTGAAAATCTACCCAAGGCTTGAGAATTCATACAGAACACGTGTACACCTGTGCTTTCATAACTATCACATTGTTTGGTATTCCTAATCCTACCCTCCTTCCTTTACACTCCCACATAGAAACAAACCAACCAACACTAATTTTCCACTGAAACAATCCTTAATACATAAATCACCTTTCATTCTAGGCCGTTATCACAATGACTCTTGTGGACTAGAACTACTGCATCCTAATAGAGCAAGCGGAATAGAAGGATCAGTCAAAAAGGCAAAATTTAAAGCAATCAAATAATGTCAAGGAAAAAAGAAGAAACAAATGCTAGTATCCCAGCAGAAAGTTAGAAAAAGCTTAAAACCCAATACATATACTACCCTTCTAAAGATTCACAAGTCATAGTGGAGGCTACTAAATGCTTCCTTGACATCTGTGAAGTTAATGAATGTTCTTAGCCAAACGATATACTCTGTGTTTTTATAAGTGAAAACACGGCAAACATCGTCACCTGGGTTGAAATTCAGTTTCACCGCAACCTTCTTGACACTGGAGAAGTGACCCCCATGACTGAAACTCTTCTACTGTTAATGTTTAGCACTAGCAACAGCTTTACCCATGAGCAACATGTAAGTCTGTTGTCAATGTTTTGCATAGACCGGCCAACTTGTCACCTGTTTTCCTCATTCACCCCTTCTCCACCTTTTCAAGGAAACATATCCCCTAGCCCAGCCTCCAGCTATAGCCCCTGCGGTGCAATAAACCTAAGAAATCGGTGCATCTAATAAAAAAGCTCTAAAGCTGATTTAATAGCATGAGCCGGATCTTCATTCTTTATGGCAGAAGGAGTCGCACAACACAGCAGCTGTAATCCTAGGGAAAATCATATTGTTTAAAACTTATCGATTATCAAACCGTTCAAGAACAAAAATAATCTCAACTGACAAGGTAATGCCAAATCAAGTGTCAGCCCTGAATACTTAAAATGCTTCCGCAGTTTTGTCCAGAGCACAGCACGCCTACGAAGAGCAAGTAACACAATGAGATAATCATTTATCCAAACTAAAAGTGCATGTGTATAATAAACATTAAAAGGGCATGCATTGATCCAAATATTAATCAGATTCATAACAACAGACCAATATTTCTCTCTCTGAGGTGTGAAGAATAAGGTTATAAGTCGTAACGTGAGCACTTAAAGATCACACTTGAATAACCCAATTGTGTACAACAACAATAGGATGAAAAGAAACTTAATCAAACTCTGAACTGTTGTTAGATTTCATCTTCTTAAATACAGTTCTGTGACATGACTGTAATAAATTATTTCAGTAGAAAAAAATGTTGGTTTACCTTATTAATATTCTGAACCTCCTCTGCCCACTTTCTCCGTCCTTCATCTCTTAATTTGAATAGAAATAAACACAATTACAGAGAAAAACATGTGGTTTTAATGCAAGTTTCAATTCTTTTTTGTTACAAATCACAGAAATATATACTTTTTTTAAAATTTACTGCCTTATAGAGGAACTGGAGCTTTGCTACATGCAAAAACTGTCAGCCGATCTTAAATATTTATCTTTGAATTCCCCTGGTTGCATGTACTTGGGAATGTTTTCATAAATACATCAATAACTGTCTTGTACAGCTCATTAAGGAAGCTTTTTATCCTTTAGTGTAATAGTTCAACTTACGGTTGCCTGTGAATCATTTTTATGGACCTCCATTACGCATGCCCTTCAAACTGCAATTGTTTGTCAAATTTTGTATATACGGAAGCAATCACCAGAGAAACCATGAAAGCCGAGAAGACGCATAAACATTTGGAACCAGAACTTGGCCCATCTCCAGCAGCGTATTCTCTCCTCTAACGCTGACTCCACAGTGTATGAGATGCACTTAATGGATCCACCTACGCAAGATAGGCAGATTGTCCGAAGGGCAGGGGGGCCTCGCTGGCTTACATTAACCAAGAGCAGACGCCTTGAATTTTCTCCTCAAATCTGCCATCGGTCTTTCTCTGAGGTCCCAGGACATCACTCCCTCACTTCTTGTAGTTTTACCACTTCCCTTATGACCTTGTATACTGAAGAGGGGACCTCCGCCACAGTGGAAAGCTGCAGCCACTCGTGTTCCTTGCCCCAACCCAAAGCAACAAATACCAGCAAGCCTCTGCTATAGAGAAAACTTATTCACAGGGATGTTGCCCTTCAACCTAATATGCCGAAGTTATTTTTAATTCCTAGAACTTAGCAAAATATAGACTTAGATAAGTAGGTTTATAAATATCAAGTTTGGGAGTTTTTTGTTGTTTGGGGTTTTTTTAATTGCCATAAGTATGCATACGTGCTGAAAAACCTAGAGTGCTTCCTTCAAGAATTAGCTTCCTGGAAACCTTTACTAGCCATCCTATTATTTTTCCCCAAATCTAGTTCTGTAATTGAGTTTTTGACAGATATTTTCATCTGCCAGGTCAATGTGAATTCAGTCAAACAGGTTACCTTACAGTGAGCTGAAAAGGATATGCAACAGGTTTGAAACTCCAGTCCACTGCATTAACAGCTGCGATTGTCTACACGAGCACTCTGTAAGGGAAACATAAACCCAACAATAGCACCCAAGGCTACACTCGATTGATCCGTCTAGTCGAGACAGATGGCAATAATGTCGAAGACAAGGTAAGGAGCCGAAAATGAAGAAAGAATTGCAGTAGACTTTCTTCCAAGTGGATGGTGCTCTTGCTGCCAAGGACAGGCAGCAATAGAAGCTAGTGGCTTACCAGCATCCACAGAGAGTTAAGCTGTAAGAACAAATTAGATTAACATGATTAATTGCCTGATTTGTGTATTCTGACCCACTGCTGTTTAAACCTATTAAATATTTCACTGCCAAATATCACCTTCTGCAAGGGCTGTGGGTCACAAGAAGTTAACATATGTTGTCTATTGTAGTTAGACTATATGCATTTCTGAATATCAGCCTCATGAAACAAAGTGCTTTTGTCGCACTACAGAATACATATACGGATGTGGCTGCTGTAGCTTCTGTCACTGTTGAGCGTCACATACTACATTCCTCCTAGTATCAAATCAACTTGTGACTAACGTTATAAATATCAAAGCCTATTCATAATGATTTTCCACATACCACAAAATACTACTGCAATTTAATTGTACAGCATGCTTACATTATTAAACTAGATATTAAACGAAATGCTAATCAGTTAGCTACAAGGTAAAATACTACTAAAATTTTTAGCTGTACTGGGGAGCGACAGAAGGACTTGCGTTCAGTTACAACGCTGAAGAGGAACGGCGATGGATGTGGTGGCTGGCCATAGCTGCATTGTGCACGCACCGCTGAGTACTTCCTTCATTCTGATATTACTGATAGGTTTCATTGCTCCTCACATGTTCATGAAGGCAGCAATAATGGATAATAAAAAGTAAAACTGGAGAACAAAGGAAAAAGCTCATTCAAACATGAAAGAAAACCTACCTTCTTATCTTCCAAGGAGGTTTTCTTGCTTGATCCGGTCACTTTACAGGATGTCTAAAAATATTTAACTCCAAATTTTTTATTATTATTAATTCTTGCTAAATAGGTCGTGTCTGCAAGACTATTAACATGTTTTTAAACACTTTGACATCCAGTGCTGCCACAGTTTATATTATTTAAAATACATTTGCTTGTCACACCTGAGCGGGTGGAGAAAGGGACTTCATATTGTAACACATCTCCAACCCTCCCTATCTGTACCGGTAGCCGTTTGTTTCTTGAATGCTGTAACAATTTTTCTAATTACCATGTGCTTTGAGGTACTGCGGAGAAGTGATGCCCCTTACTAACAGCCACTGCCAACAGAAGATTTTTCCATAGCATGAACAGGAGCTTTTCATCTCGGGAGGCATTAAGAGCTCTTACCTGGGTTCCAAAATTCCAGCAGCATTTCAAAGCACAGCAAGGTGACTTTCATGGCAACAACTCTGCACCCTTAACTCTGTAGCCTTGTACCGTAGGAGACAGGGATCTCTCAAACTCAGAAACAGAGCAATGACCCAGCATAGCAACAGCACATGTCCAGAGATCCTGAGGAAAGCAGCAAGCAGGAGCATCGAGCGCCGCAGCCCTCTTAAGTCTGGCGATCACACAGATTCTCAAGCATTTGCTAACAGCACGTTGGCAAAGTCCACAGAGCCACTGAGCAGATCTGGAAAAACATTCAAAACTCAGTATCCCAGCAATGCTGACTGAGGGACTGAGACCCAGTAGCAATTTTTAGCGAAGCTAAAAATACAGGCATGTGCACTTGTGTATGAAAATGGTTTATGTCTCTTGCTCAAATGTTTTCTGAAGTGAACTTACTCTTGTAACTTGAGACTCTTCTCCACATCATTTGCACTTTGTCCAACTCTGGTTGGAATTTTGTTTCTAGGACAGACGTCAGCCTTTACATGCAACTAAAGGGAGGGGGAATCAATAACTAGCATAATTTAATCTCCCACAAGCTTCTTTGTAAGAAGTCAAATTCACATTCAAAGCTGTCTGCGGATTTGAAGGATGTATTATTTATTAGTCTTACAGAGTTGAACAATGATCTTTTGCTACAGAGTAGCGTTTACAGAAGGTTCACAGCATAAAGGAAGAAAAACTCCTCCTGAAGAAAACTGAACTTTCCCACCATTAATTTCATTATGTAAGAGACAGGATGACAGCAACGTTGTTCTGCACTACAAACCCACCTATATGCAGACATCCCGGGAACTGTACGTACCCCTGCGTGTAGAAGCCTGGTATTCACCTAGAAACAGGCTCAGAATAAACCTACAGCCTGGGTGCCTAGCTGTGAATTTCCAGCGAGCAGCTGCAATGGTTAGAGTTGAAGAGTAGACAGCACCCCCATGATAACCACTGCCTGCAAGGTTTTGCCTTGGTCTAAACACTGTTTTTCCTAGCTTGCCATCGCTAATGCCCATGGAGCAATGTACAAGGTGACACCAGTAGAAAAGTCTTGCCCAAAGCTGTTTTTATAGAATAAGGCTCAAGGTCCCAGTAACTTACCGACCTGAACCAGAGCATGTCTGGACAGTGTTAATCTTGGTCGTTTCCACAAGGGAAACAGAAACATTATTGCTTAACAAGTCTCTACCACCTCTCTTACAATAAAGTTCCTTTTCCAGCTGATATTTCTTTTTAACAGAGCTCTACTCTGTGTTTTTGAAGCTCTTTTATTTGGGGGGAGGGAATGGGGGAGGGTTGGTTTTATTTGCTTTGGCTGTGTATCAAGTTGCTGGCAAGATTTCTCAAAATATACATAGAGCATGTGCTGTGGCAATTATTACAGTGGCAAACTATATAACACCTAAGAAACTTCCACAGTAAATAGTCAGTCTCCATAAACAGATGTTGCTTTCTACATCTGAAGCGATGTGACTCAAACAAGAGCCACCTTGTGTGCAGCTTTTCCTTGCATTGAATTTCTGGTCACAAAAATCACTCAAAAATCACAAACAAGCACCTCCACTTACTCAGGGGTTGTCGTAACGCCGCCACTTCAAGCTCCTCCAGCCCCGTACCTATTTCTGATTTCCTGTGAAGCAGGAACCAGACAATGCTCCACATCGCAATGATTCATGTGATGTTACTGATGCTTCCTCCAGGATGCCAAACACGGCTTGCGAGGTTCTGCACGCCCTCAACTCGGTTCAACATGTCAAGCGCCTTGAAGGATGGCAGCCACAGCCCCAAGGCTGTGAATTTCTTCAGTGTTTCAAGAGCGAAGAGTGTGTTTGTTCTATATGTTCAAATATTACACAGAAGTTCGATGACCTATGCATATTATCTAAAGCAAGAGAGCATTTAACCCAGCAGTTATTGCACATCAGCTAAAGGGATATGCGTTCTTCTGGACTAGTTAAGAGAAAAAAAAAAAGCATCTCTTCTTCTCGTTTGCGTACTACACAGGATGTTCCAGAGACTTTACATACCAATGTTGCTATGAAATAAGTTGCTGCACAGGCAAGCAAGCAGAATCGATGCACTTGTGTTCAGCTTCTACATTATTTCCCACAGCTATCCAAAAATGAAATGCCATATACAGAGACTTGTTCTCTATTGCTTAATTCATCACTTCCACAGCCACAATTCCTGGCGTAGCGGGTGACACTATATAAAGTAGCCTATCACACTCCCCTAAAATCAGCAGCAGGATAGTTCTGTTTTGTTTCACTAAAATTATGAATGTTAAATGATCCGTTTTATATCTTTTTCTTCATCAGCTGCACTGCATCTGAGAAACCTTTTATTCCTCACACTATGTAAAATGATTAATGCACTTGTTATGCTATAAAGAATTGTAGTGAAAACTACAGGTTGCAGTGGTGCAGACACTTACTTGCTCCTTGCAGCTTTAAATTCAGTGAAATTTAATCATACATTTCCACTGCACAGAAACCAGTTGACTGGGGTATGATCTAACTGGCAGTTTCAGGTAACACCAACCAAAAATATTTATTATTAGGATCTGCAAATTCAATGTGAAACCATTATCGCAAAGTTTTTGTCTTTCTCTGAAGACTGAAGATTGACAAAAGGCTGTAAAGGTTGTAAAACACTGAAAGTTAAATTGAACCTTTAAAGCAGGGCCATATAATACAACATAGGAACAAACTCAAGGCCATAGATATAACCAGACAAACAACTCTTGTTTCATGCTAACTTGGACAGAAACCAAATAAAACAAAACAAAGCAGCTATTAGATACAGCTTCATATTTCTCCAAGATTAACTAGACTTTGGGTTCTTTTGTCAAGGTATTCTGCTGCAAACTTAAGTCTTTTTATTTTGCCATATTATCAGCCATACTATGCAAACGTGAGGTTTCTATGCAATGTGCCATGGGAGAAATTCTGTATTTCATTTACCATCACCTTATATCTACGATTCCTCCACTTTGCAATTTCAGCGAAGCAAAGCAACATGGTTTTAATTCAATGTAGATTTGGCTTCTTGACAATTTGTTGCTTTTGAATAAGCAGAAAAAGAAATTCGTCATGTGCAGTGCTTTGGAAGCAGAAATGCTCGTTCTAAAGCTGAGAGCCATTCATAAGCATTCACAGCCTTACAAATTAATAATTGTAGGGAACCCAAATGCCAGCCTGAATTTGCAGTATAAATTTAAACACATAATTTAGTCAACAAATTTACTAGAACGTAGGACAAAACAAATTCAAAGAAAAATAGATATTAGCAGATGCATTTTGAATTGGTGTCAAACTTATCTCATCTAGCTTTCCATATTTTCCCTATAACATGGATCAAATTAATCCTTGGTGTTTCTTTCAAAGCCAAGCTATACTTTTCACTTGAGGTATTTCAGGTTTACAGTGGTGTGACAAAAGGCCCTGCTTGCTTTGTGGACTTGAACAAAGTTACCCTAGAAATGAATTTGCTGTGTTGCATTAGAAATACACCCAGTGTAGAAAACAAGCATTAGTAACGAGACTTAATATCAATATTCTAATCCAGAATATTTTTTACAGAATAGAATTCTTCCTACCTAATGGCTCTGTTCTGTTTCAGCTGAATTTGCTCTTCTTTATTTACAAAATCCAGATGATCCAAAACCAGGTGAAACAATCCACTCATTCACTCACTTCATAACGCTGTCGGACGTAACCTAATTAAATGCTTTGTAAATATCTTATCCATCCTCCTGCCAATACAACATCGCTCCTAGAAAACTATTTGCTACTGCTTTCTCCCATCAATTTTTCATGTGTCAAGCAATGGGTGTTTTGAGACCAGCTTTTTATCTAAATAATCACATTGTTAAAGTTTTTCCCCTGTTACTGATTTAATCTTTCCTTTCCTTCCAATTCATCTGTTTCTCCTCATTGTGCTCCGTTGTCTTCCTAACTGCGGGACAGAATGACAGAAGGCTGTTCTGAGCTGAGCTCACACTTAAGCTGCTCCTACCCAAGTTGTGCCTGTTAGCAACTTCACAAGTCTCCCAATAGTCTAAAACAGTTCTGATGAGTCCAGGTTTGCTCATCTTATTCATAAAGCATTTCAAACCCTGCTCTGGGAGTGATTATTTCCTTCTGAAAGCAGCACTATCTCGTGTTAACAATAAAGTCTGACTACTAGTGGTTGAATCTTTAATGACTAAGGTAACGAGTACTGTCTTGTAATGCCACCCTGCACATTTTGGCAAGGACCTGCATTTTAATTTATGGTAATACTTCAATGTACACATAAATGAATTGTACTAAAGCGAGCAAAATGAAACCTTGGTAATGAGACTTCACTTCCTATTCTGGCATTTAAAAACTTCCTGTAGAGGTATGAAGAGAAACCTACCAGTTTTTGTGAAAATTATTGATAACAGGATCTATTGCGCTGACTAGCCTTCATAGCGTGGGAGATTGGTTATGTTTAGCCCATTTTTGAGAAAAGACGGTATGTGTTCCCACTTTACTCCACTTCCACTTATAGATTCAAATAACAGAATTTCCTATGGAAAAGACTTTCCCGGTATTTTCCCAGCTGGTAGGTCACAAAACGCAGGCTCCTCTGCGTGCTCTATTTGTTGTTAAGACAGGCGGTGTGTTATTAACTGGATAGCACAAATGGTGGAGCTGCTGCAGGGATGTGACAAGATCTGGCAAGAGAGGGAAAGTGCTCCGAAGAACAATTCTGGTTACCAGCGGCTGCTTCTTAGTGTCTGAAGAGTGGCAAAGGCGGTGCAGTACTGTATTCTGTGTCGCCTCATTACTTCTGGGTTGTAGGTGGTAGGAAATGAGACCACTAAACAAACTTTCCATTTGCTATTCGTACTGTGGTAAACCAAAGCCTAAATATAGCAGCCACCATTAAACAGCGTGACACTGACTGTCTTAGTGACTTCAGTTACCATGGCATCTCTTTACATAATACCATTCTATTAGATCCGCTGCAGAGTGGTGAACACTGGGGTTTTAAGCTTTTCACACGCACATTTCTTATAAAGAAAGAAAACAAGAAAAAAAAACCCAGAAAATACATTATTTAACAAGACACGTTTCCTTGAGTTTCCTAGAATAAGCTTCTGAAACGTTTGCTTAGTGTTAATCCCTTTAAATTTAAATAAGGAAAGGCAAATATCACCCTAAGACATTTGAGCCTAAATTGTTGAAGTTACTGATTTTTTTTGCTGTTCAAGTGAAGACACTAAAAGTGAAATTCATCTTCAAATCGCTGAGTACACATCACCGTCAGATCACTTACCTAAACTGCTGGGTTGAGAAGTTAAAAACAACAAACCTGCAGAGTTGCCAGTCACCTGAACTGACTGACAGCTAAAAAGGAAACAAGCATTAAACCAATTCAAACACTCCAATACCTAAAATATGTTAATCCCTAACATAAGGATGAATGAATAATGAAGGCTTAGAAAAATTACATCAAAACAGACATAATTTAAAGGACAACTAAAGAATGAAAAGGTATGTTGTGAGTATTTAACAGTCCTCTAAGTGGGAGACTTGCAAATCTAACCAAAAAGAGTGTGACTAATTCTAATTTCAGACACTCGTATTTTCAGTCTTTTGAATAGCTCATTTTCACTCCCACGTACGGACGCTGTACATGTTTAATAATCCCTACACTTTTAGTAATTCATAGCAACAAACAATCTTACGGAGTTACAGCCAGGCCAGGAATTTAAAGTCACATCCATGCAATAGGAAAATGCCATACAGCAAATTATCTCAGCCTGTGCCTGACACAGTTTGTCTGACATTAGGATTCCATGAATTACAGCTTTTGTTCAATTAATATATTCCTGAACCTCACCTTAATATTTCTTAGCTTTCATTTCAGAAAGTTTCAATGTTGTTTCCTTGAAAAAAAAATTAAGATCTACATGCAGTACACGGGTCTGGTTAAAAAATAAACACATTCAGAAGTTCCTAAGCATACTACAAGCAATGTTCTGCACATCCCCACAACTCAGTGAATCAATAGGCCCGTCTAGGACTCATTTACAGAGTAACTGTCATGGGTGGCTGGTTGGCCAGTGGTTAAAATTGAATTTAGGCTTGTTATAATTCAGACCACATTCTATTTACTTCATATTAAGAGACAGATTACATTTTCCAAACTCTCTCATGTAACCTGCTTGCCACATGTCTTAGCGGTAATAAGGCCAGATTAAATGCTGACTGAGGGCTTTGGTTTAAAAAAATAAGGTTTTGACAGAATCTCCCACCTAAAATTCGGGTGTTTGTATTGCTTAACAGCTATCACAATCCCCAATCATCTTTACAGGTGTGGGGGGGGTCAGGTTCTTTTGCTTTGCTTTTTTGCTTACCTGCAAACCTTTAGGAACAAGAAAACAAGCGGCCAAGTACATGATTGTATGTTCACAAAACAGAAAATGGATGGCTACGCCACGGTTAGTCATTAGTTACGAAGATGATTAGCAACAAACCGGGCTGCTGCTTGGGAGGCCACCGTTGTTCAGAAACTCCACGTAACCTGGTGGTTACGTGGACGCCTGAATGCGGTACAGTTCCTCTGTTATTTTGCTCCAGTTAAGCAAAGCTGGTCCTCCCTTTGACACTACCGCATCCAGGCACGTGGAAGGTATCTCCCAAAGCTCCCAAACACTGCTAATCAAGGGCTGCTGCAAGACGCCTACAGCTGGACACCAGTAAGTTATTTACATAGAGCTCAAAGTCCCCATAGAGAAATGGCGAACAAGGCAAGACATCCTGAGGCAGTCCCGGGCTCTTGACGATGTATAGATCAGAGCCCTGCTGCTGAAATTAAAAGACCTTGCACGAGTCTTCCACCCACAGCTTCCATTACTTTGTCTTGCACTATTCAACTACATAGCAGTTATGTTTTCTACTATACCCATAGGGAGCTCCCCCCCCCTTTTTTTTTTTCATCTTTTCTCCAAAAAAGAAAGCTGAAGCCACAAAGCAAAGCAGAGGCAGGAAAAACCTCATGACACTCACTCCATCCTCTCTACTGCAACCCCCAGAGAGCCCTGGGTTGGAGCACTGGCGAATGGGAACGTATCGGGGTAGGTACATGCACATATACACACAGAAGTTTAAACAAACGAGTCAATACCGTGACGACGCAAACTCAGCTCAGTCCTGGGCTACAACTGAACTGATTGTTCAAACTGTGTTGTTGTCGAAACTGACAGTTCAGCTTGCTGGGGTTTCTTATGCATTCCAACTCCCACGCTGACAGAAGAGCAGACATGCCTTTTACAAACGACCCGCATATTTTAGAAAGTATGGCCCCACTAAAAACCTTTTCTACGTGCTCTTCCAACAACGCAGAAGTTTGTATGTGAACAACTGCTAAACAGTGGCTTAGCTGAAAGCCCCAGTAGGCAGTTTTTTCCACTACCTTTTCTTTAGGTTCTTTAACAGTAGCAAAAGAATACTTGATATTTTTAAGCCAAGAAGAACGGGGTCTGGGTAGGCATTTTACTATGGGATCAAACATTAACCAGACATAATCCCATGGCTTCAGAACATCAACCTCTTTGCATTGCTACCCTAGCAACAAACACATGTAGCTGTAATCCATGCCTTACACCTCCAGTCTAAACTGCCAAGGCTAATCTGTTTTCAGCCTCTCACATTGGACGTATTCTAGCTGAAATACACCCTGAATGCATAAGAAACATTCTGCAGAAATCTGAACTGCAGATGTTGCTAGATCTGATTTTGCAGTCACGTCTTTAAATTCATCTTCTACAAACTTACAAATGCTATAAAAAGGACTTAGCAATACTGCAATCTAATGAGCAGTACTAACCAACCGGAGGAACTTAGAGCAAGTCACCTGCCTCATTCTAATGGACTATTTAGCAATTTTTTTCTAAAAACATAGTTGAACCTCTACAAAAAATAATAAAATAAATAAAATCCAACCAGCCTAAAACATGTACAACAAAGAGGAAATACACTTTTGGGTATGACAAAACCCTCAACTCCTTTAAATCCATAAATGAATAAATACTGGGAAAAACTGTACATCTCTTGTCCAAAATCACTGAAAAAACTCTTCAAGTGTTAAAAGTGACTGCTTAACGTGAAAGAAAATACACAAAATTCTCCCTTTAACTTACGCTGCAGACCACAGAAGTACAGACGGAATGTTTTAGTATTTAAATAAAATAAAAAGGCCCAGATTTCTCCCTCCAAATTCCATCCTGCATTTCCATCCAACCTGCAGTTAGCATTCTCCTCATATCAGATATTATTAAATTATGACCCCAGCTATTCACAAAGCCAGAAAATCAGTAGAATTTATATGGCCTCAAACACTCCAAAAGACATTATTAACTATTTGATGCTGATTGCTGTTCGATGCCTTAAAAATTAGCTCTCACAGGCATCAGTCTCTCTGAACTAATTTCAGTAGCTACTGTGAGAATTTCCCTGACTTTATTCTCCTGGTGATATGGAAACACTTGATGTCCGATCCTGAACTGACTGAAGACTGGAAGCTCTCATTAAACTGAGTTACCGCGTATGTATTTAGTCCCTTGGTCAATCACACACGGGGCTGCGGTGGCAGAGATGCTCAGGAACAGGAAGGACAGAGGTGAGCAGATACCTAAAAAAGCACCCCTTAAAGTTGGCTCAGACAAGCGTAACAAATTTAAATTGTTTGTGCTCCGTAGTGATTTTGCTAGTAGGGCTGTTAATAGAAATAGTGAAATTTAACAGTTAGGATAATCTCAGACATCTCTCAAAGTATAGGAGTATCCACAACAGAAACTTTACCAATTCCTTATCCAACCCGAGCTACCGAGCACAGCCGAAATCCATGTAAACTGAATACAGCTCGTGTCAAGTACTGACAACTGTTCGTGAATGGTTTCAACAAATCCATGATTTTATTTCGATGAATTTGGCTAGTGGTATTAACTCTCAATCTGAATGTTCACAAACAGATCTGTGAGCAGGAAGAAACAAAGAAAGGAGAATTTAGGTTACATGAATTATTTGTCCATAAAGTGTGTTCTTGATATTTTTGGGGACACTCATCAGCATGATCAGTCTTTCAGCTGTTCTTTTAAACTCTGTCCTCTCCCTCCAAACCTGTAGAAACACTTGTATTAACTCAGAAGTTTATTATTTCTCTTTTCTTTTTTCTTTTTCTTTTTTTTTTTTTTTAACCAAGTCTTCTGTACGATATGCTGTATGTCTGAATGGACAGCAACTCTGATCTCTCCAGAAACACTTTGCTAGTCCAGAAAAAATATCTGTCCTTACAGAGAAGAGATTTTTCACTGTTGGCTGTTAAGGCACTGAAAAGCTCCAAATTGTCACCAAAATTGCAAAATAAAAGCTGGAGTGCTACAGGCAGCACTGAAGAAAGCCAATTCCCTCAAGTTCTGCCTTGTGCCTGCAGATCTCCTCAGAACTGACAGCTGCTTTTCCCCACAGCAGATGTTACAGACAGGTAATGAAAGTGCGCGTCAGAGCCCTGTATTTCCACCCGTGCTGTCTCACCCGTTCTCAGTCGTCTTCTGTCGTAACAAACGCAACAGGGAGAGAGACTTGGGCAACAAGAACAGTTTTAGGGATGGGAGAAAAGTTACCGACAGATATTTTGGTTTGGCTGGGGAGAAAAGGTTTCCATTTCAGGGCACTTCAGTTCATCACAGCAGCTTTTGAAGGGTCATCAGAATTCAGAGGAAATCAGATCCAGCAGAAATCAAGACTGCGCATGTCCCTTTGCGTGTGTTTGGCCTGATAAAGGTCAGCTACTGGAGGAATTAATAGCCTCTTGAAATGGCACCCTTGCCTGATAGAGACAATCAAGTTGCTGGGAGCTAACAGCTGTCACCAAAGGCTTCGTTACAAGTCCTCAGTTGATTGTAAAAATGCCCACGAAGAACAGGCAAGCAGTCGAAGCAAAGTCATTCGAAGTTTCCATCAAAGTTAAACGTGCTTGCAGTATATTGCAACCATTAAAATGACTGGGTTTTGCCAGCAGTAATTACTGAGATGCCAAAAATCAAATGATAAATTAGTTCAGTCGGAAGTCCCAGAGAAGTGAAGGGCAGATTCATCTTACACAGCACACACGCTCACCCAGGACACGATGCGTTTGCACGGCCTCAGCACATTTGCCCCCTGCACAAAGTTTGGTGCTATACCTGCCTGAGGTGAAGGGCACATTTCCTCACAAAAGCTGCCAGTTCACATCTTTCACAACTTGGATCAAAATGCATTCATCAAATGAAACAGAAATAAAAGCATCATCTCAATGCCGCATTTAGTGATTCAGTGAACCAGAAGTCAGGTCACATACTTGGTGACTGCTGAATCAATTAGCCCATTAGGAGGAATTAAGTGTGGCCAGCTTTGCGTTTACTGTAGGAAAGGAAAAACTGGAATTTGAAAAAAAGACGACCCACTACATTTACTCATTCCTCATGACTGAATATCTTTTAAGTTAATGCAACAATGTACAGAACATTCAAACACAGGGACAAACAGGATATCCATTAACTTAAGGTTCAGTAAGTTAGACCTCACTGCATCTTGCTACTGAACTTCCCAATAGAAGCTGTTACTGAGTTTAAATTTTAGATAAGATTTATTCCTTAAAGAGGACGAAAATTCCTAGCGCTCTTTATTGGTAAAATCAGTTTTGATCATCTTTAAACTGCAATTCCTCAATTTGCAAACAACCTTGCCAGAAAAGAAGATGACTAACTTTTTCTCTCTGATCATGCAGTATTTGTTTGCAGGCTCGATTCACGCATGGGACCTGCTGAAATCTGTCTGGGTGAGGAGGATCAAGAAGCATTTAACAGAGCAGACACAGGTGTCCTCCTTTCTCCTAACCGGCAGGAGCTCGCTGGCAGCACCAGTAACAGCTCTGCCACCCTCCTGCTCTCAGCTGGACACTCTGGCTAACAACTACCAAATTCTGAGTTGCAAATTATCACTGGAAAGATAAGAGGTCAGCTGCAGCTCTAGAACTCAGTTCATTCTCCCAGCATCCTTTGTACCTCCCTTTTTATATCCGTGGAGAATATTATCCATCATGTTAGTAATACATAATAATTACATAACACTTCTCATTTGTAGATCTCAACGCTTTTCACAAGAGGCGGCAAATATATTAACCTGTTTTCAAGACATGGAATTGAAGTGACTTAAGGAGAATCAGTGGTTATTTCAGGAAAAGAATCCAGATCTACTGAGTTAGTGTCATAATATTTGTTAAAATGTTTCAGACAATTGTGTCTGGATTTGAGCACAAAAACTTCCTTAACACATGGGCACATACCTGTGTTTTACAGCTTAAAAAAAAAAAAAGAAAAAAACGATGGTGAATTTTCTGTGTGCTCATTAACAATATATTGTTATTGGTTTAAAACGCAGCAGTACACAAGTATGGATTGTATAGACAAATTTCCACCTCTTAAAAAATTCAGCCTCTTTAAGCATGTCCTACTCTCGCACTGGTATTCCATTAAAAAAGGGTCAAGGAGGGGTCACCTCAAGACACAAAAACATTTTCAAATAACTTTATAAAAGGGAAAAGTGAAAACACACCGCTCCAAATGCAGATCTCCAAGAAACAGCTTGAGACGTCTTCACTCAATGCATACTTGTCCTGAAGATAAAATGTTCGCTTTTATAACGTCTTGGATTACAAAACAAATGTACAGATCTGAGAAAAAAACAGTTTATGTCTTGCTAATAATCAAACGTGAGATATTGGAACGAGAGGTTCAAGGATGCTAAACGTGCCAGAGCAATAGAGATGTTGTTTACAATATTATGCAAATACTAAGATTGGTGATTTCTGGGTGGTTTTGTAAACTTCTCATAACACAGTTTAACATGAACTGCCAGTACAAAAGCTGGACAGTCCTTTGACAGAACAGGCCTTAGGCAACTGCTGTTTTGTTTTAATTGCATAAAGACACATTTTTGCATAACAAATCTGAATGAATGTTCATAGATATGTGTACAAACTATTTTTTAAAGCAACTAATGAATTTCCCATTAAATGCGGGACTAGGTTGTAAGTTTGGTCCACAAATATTTAGCAGACATGATAGGATAGGATTATAGCTGATTACAACACAACATTTCCTTTCCATGGTGCCAGCAAAATATCAACCATTGTTCCTATGGACTTAGCCTTTACTTATGTAAGAGAATTAAAAAAAACAACACTACAGCACAACAAACCTCATTGATTTCACAAGATGTGACTGCCAAGAAAAATGGCTTTCATCACACTTCATAATAAATTTATCTAAAAAGTCATTTGTTTAAAGTATTGCCTCAGAAATCTCCCTCGAGACATGCCATTTTGATGGCACTCTTTTCATTATTCAAATATAATGAAGTGATTCTGCATGGTTATGCTGGACTATAAATCACTGCTGTAAAAAAGGCATGTTCAGCATGTTAACAGACCAAAGATCAGATTTTGAAGAGTGTTTTATTATTGCATATGCACTTTATCTCTTGCACATACATACCAGATAGCAGCTCATACAACTGTCCCAAATTCCACCATTATTGAATTTGGGAACTGACAGGGGAGAGAGACGAGACTTTAAAGAGGGACTCATATTTTGCAGTTCATGTCCGGTGCTATTGCAAACGTACTGTTTAAAACCTCCCTGCAGTCTCTCACATCCGCGCCGAAATACTGGAGAAAGTCAGCAAAAGCAGAATACTAGCAGTAGTATTCATTGCAACCAACTTCTGGTTAACGAAGAATTAAACACACGTCAAAGGCTACATCTAATCAGCACTTGAGAAGAAGAAAATGGAGAAAAATCAGCTAATATGAAAACTCACTTTTAGAAAAGAGTGAAAGGAGTCTAAAAACTTAACACTTGTTACGACTTGTGTTCTTTCCAAAGCTGCTGCGAGGTGGGGGTTTTTTTCATTTAATTTATACCCAGTCTTATAACTGAGTAAATGTCAAATACTTTTCTAAGGTTGCAAACTAAACCCCAATGGCAATCTGTTTCATGCAGTGGATTATCCAGAGTGAAAATCATTCTAGATTTATGGCATAATTTTGTTTAATTTAGTCCTGGTCATGCCTCACTGAAGTTTGGAGTTTTCAGTTCTTTAAGAAACACTTAACTGAAAATGAGCAGGATCCCCTTTGTCAGCGCCACGCAGACCATAAGAACACTGAATTACTTCACACTGGTGAGAAACTAATTAAAATGATAACCTTCTATTATCAATGTAAGCTAGCACTGATTTAACTTCTAGGCATAGAGGAAACAACCCTTCATGTCTATACGTGGCCCACTGCATGGTTTGCGTGCTTTGTCCTATGAATTTGCTCCTGAGAAATGGTGTGGATTATTGAACAGGCTAGCCAAGCCCCCTACCAACCTCAAGTAAGTTCATTGCTGCAGTTTTACCTTGGAGCCTATGACCTTATGCGCCTAACAGTGTTTTTAGGGAGATCATAGTAACATTTAAAGTTGTACAAACAAACAGTATCAGTGGAGTGCAAACAAATTATAGTAAATATGATAACCTGAGTAAGGCACTGATGCTGTGTACTTCACATCTGCGTGAAAAAGTTAAGATCAGTAAGAGCAGGTAACAAGAAAGTTTCAAAGACTGCATTCTAGTTAGTAATGGCTTTCTTTTATCAGTTATGCAGTTTTGCCTTCTTGTATTTGTGTTGCCTTTCGTCACTATATCATATATTCATTCCGATCTTTAAAAACTGAGCCAGAAGATACAAAAAACATTACCACCACAGAAAGAGACCTAAGCTACAATTAATATAATGTACAATAAAGTATTTCAAGACTTCCTAAATAATTTCAACATTAAGGATGCAAATCAGAACGTATGCCAATCATGGTGGAATGCCATTCAACCTAGCTGACAGGAAAACCTCAAAGATCAGTGATATTATAGTGGAAATCATGAAAGGTTAGTGCATTTAACTTTTACCAGACTTGCTAAAAATGAGAGATCTGAAGGGTGACAAACAGAAGATCTCCAGATCAGGAGATCTGCTTAAATCTTAACAGCAACTGCAGCACTGCATATGGTTAACAGTTCAAATTACAACAGGCTGAAGACCTAAATAAAGCAGACAATGTGGAGGCTGAGTTGTGAACAAATTTGGTGCTCCCTATTGTATGAAAAACTGCCAAATCCAATAAATTTTGCAAAACTCAACAGAATATGTGTCCCATCTAATACCATTGGCTTCAACAGAGCTAAATGTTTGATTTGACCAAACAAATTCAGTTAGCTGATACGGAAGCAGCCAAATTCTGCTTACTATTTTTGGGAGCTGCACAGATGTCAGTGAGAAAAGTTACTTTTTCCCCATACTCCTACACAGGGGATAAGCAATACTTTTCCAACAAAACCTTGGAGGTTTTCCATACAATACTCCAAAATGTTGATGTGATGTAAATAACTCTGAACAGAAGAAAAGGAAAAAAAAAAAACCACACAAAATGAGATTCCTATTCTTAAATGTACAGAACTAACAAAAAGTACCAATGTCACTGAAGAAACCAGAGGTAGAAAGGGCTGGACATACTAGGAGGCATTGTTGTCTCAGAAGACTATTGACTATATGTTATATTATCTTACTAGCATCTCTCAGTCATTCCTCAAAACTTTCAGTGCTTACAGGTTTCAGTCTGGACAGAATCTCCAAATCATATCCATATTGGAATGAAAAAGACGTGCTCAAAAGTCTGGGAGTTGGGGAAGAGCATGGAGAAGAAAACCTGAAACAAATCTCAATGCTTTGTTTCATATCTGGTTTAACCCTCGTTCAGATACAATCCTTCCAATTTCTTGCTGTTTCTTAGAAAAACGATTTAGGTTGAAATATTTTTGGGAAAGGACCTGTGACTTGAAAAAACAGTTTAGGAAAGTACAGAGGGTTGTTTTCTTTTCACACTCAACAGAGGACTTCTGCTTGAAAACAAAGGGGCAGTAACCTATCTGTACCTCAGGATTATGCATTTCTAAAATTTTGTCCTAGGAACGTGCATCTCAGTGCCACTTCAGCAGCCTTTAGGCACCCAAGTCCTCAAAGGCATTTCAGGACGACCCTTCAAGGACAGCGGTCTGACCTATCTGCTCGTACTTGAGCTATTCCAGACCGCGGTTTCTCCACTCCCCTGTGGAAGCAGGACCGCGGTGCTGTCGGGCATCTACTGGCTGTGCACTGCGTTCAGCCTGACTTCAGATGTTGTTACTCATTTGTAGTACAGCACATGGGATCACAATCAGACCCTTCATAGAGATGAGAAATACTGGTACTCTGTTCTGTCACAGAAACAATGTTAGTTACAAATTTGGTTAACGCCATCTACCTATTCATAGGCACTGCTTCGCTATGTTCAGTTTCACCCTTGCACTTAACATTCCCACCTATACTGAAGGCCATATAACAATTTAAACCTTAAATGTTCTTTACAAAATCTGCCTTATCTTACAAGGCGTTGTGAGAACAATTAAAAAAGAGAAGCAAGCGTGAAGGGCAATGTGGCGCGTGCATATCTGCTGCAAAAGCTGATTGAAACATATTAATTGAGGCAAGCTTCTTATTCTTGCAGTGATCAGTCAAATTCATTCACGCTCTAAAACACTAGTCATTAACCACATCGACTACATACTAAAACAAGTAAAGATTGTTATCTAATGGAAATCGCCAAGTGAGGCTTTCAGGAGCTTTATGGTTTACAGCAGTGAAATTCCACAAGTTTCCAAAGAGCTTTTTATGGCTGTTAGAAATTAGCCGCTAAATTACTACCTGGTAAAATTTTACTTACACAAAAATATACATTGAAAAAGCAGAGTGTAAGTATTTTTTCTGGATAGCTGAACCTTTGTTGTCCGTGAACTGAGAGAGAGAAACCTTTCTCAAAATCCAGAATTACAAACTATGCTTCCATGCTTATGGCATTTTATGGCATTATATACCACAGAATGGCCAAAAATTTCTTCAGCAAAGCACTGACAGAAAATGAGATGAGGTTTTTAGGATTTTATAATGAAGCCAAATTACAAAGTGTTCCAAGCCCCAGTTTACTGTTAAATTAAAGTTGGAAGAAAAAAATAAATTATATTAGGCTCCAAGTTTCCAGGCGTCAGTTTTCAGTAGAAAACACATCTGACACTGCAAACAACACAAGACAAAATTATAAGGCAGGGGCTATGAGTGAGATGGAAAATATTGCTACATGTCAGGCTCTTCAACATGAAAATTGTTGGTCATTTCAACCTATTTTTTTCTTTAGAAAGATCTTCATAAAATCTATGGAAATAGCCCAGGCAACACAAAAGACAAGTCAAGGTTTCTGTTTCCAACTACAAAAGATCGGACTATTTTACGTGTAACTCAAGTTAAGGAGAAGATATAAAGAGCATCACAAAAAGACAAAGTTGTAAAATAAAACTGTGGATCCTGAGTCCTTTGCTAGCTCATTTTCTTGGCTTTTTTCTTTCTTTCATATTCTCCTTCAAACGAAAACTGCAGTTAACAATTTGTTTCAGCCAGCAGAACAGGCAGAGGTAAAAAAGTCAGATCTGGATCCTGATTCAACTTTTGGATTCAAACATTTGTTTGAAGACTACTTCAAATTTGCAGTAAGCTACGTTGACAGATCAACCTTATTCTGAAGTCTTTCATTCAAATTCAGTGGTTTTTACTGTGCTCACTTTCCCAGGAAAGATTTTACCAAATGATCAGATTTGTATTAAACTGGGAATAATGTGTGCATGTGGTCAACACATCTTTATTAACAAAACATACATCGTATGGGTCAGGGACTGGTGTTGACTTCAGCATGTTGGGCTAAAAAAGAAAAGAGAAAGAAGTCTCATCATCAAGGATTTCTCCTACCGCCACCCTCTCCCTTTTCACCAAATATCAGCCAGCAATTTCCCTTCTCCCAGCCCTTCTGACAGGTGTGGAAATTGCTGCCACAACTAAGCCAAGTTTCATCCTACTCCATCATTCCTGGATTGTAGCATGACAATTACTAAATTGTGATTTATCCCCAGTTCCCAATGGGATTGAAGCTACAACTCCAGTGTGGTACACACACACTGAATTTTAAGAGAGTTAAATGATTTGGATCAGCGTGACTTTAAAATACACACCGAAATGAAGGTAATCAAACCTTTATCAGGTTTGCCCGGTTAGAAAAGCTAGCAGAAGTAACCTGTGCAAGGTGCATCAAGCAAGCTGTAAACAGGCATTAAGAGAATGAGCCAAGGGGGAGGAAAGGAAAACAGAGCGCTTGTAAGGGCTCCCGAAATACTTCCCTGCATCTTATTCTATCACCATTTTTAACCGCTCTACCCTTTAGCCACTGCCTGCCAAAAGACAGACTCACCAACCCAAAAGCTGCCGCTCAGGTTCAAAGTACTTTTCCTGTTTGCAAGTTTGGGGGGATCCTTTTCGGAGCTTAGTAATATAAAATGGAAGTCTTTGTGGAAGATGAAGGTTTTAATTACAAGAAAGAATTCTGACATCTTTCTTCTTAAAAAAAAAAGAAGGGTGATTATTCAGTTTAAACATCACAGCTTTATGCAGATCTCTGAACTGTGGTCTTTTAATAAATGAAATGGCTTTCCATGTACTCCTTCATACAAAGCTTTAAACTCTTCATATTTCTCTGTCCTTGCTGAAGTTCTTTGGTATCAGTGGAGTGAATAGTGTACACAAAGTAGCCGAAATACTGAATAGTATCTTAACAGTTACGGAAAGTGATACACACACTAATGCATAAAACAGATCTCGCCTTTCACCTTTAAATCCTTTAGCCGACATGTTCTGAAAGGCAGTCACACTTTAAAACCATATATAATTTAATACAAAGTCCAGGTTAAAAGGATGAGGAAAACTGCACGGGTTTAGCACAAATAGTATTGAAACTGAGACACACTGGTCTTTCCTGTTCTTATAATAATCAACTGCAGCGTTTCTGATAAAAGAACATGCTTTCAACTCCAAGAAAAAAAAAAAAATACAGAGACATACTAAGGAAACAGAACAGACTGAGGCTGAGGCCTAGATAAGGAGATGGTACTTTTGACATTAGAAATATAAATTATGAAGTTTTATGCAAGGAAATCATTTACAAAACTTTTGATGGACTAAGCAAAGATGCAAAAATATCTGCTATTTTACCATGGGCTAATTGTGTCCCATCTCCAGTAAGTAATCTCCATGGCAGTCAATACAGAAGTGACCTACAGTTTTTATCTTGCCAACTCTCTCTTCATGTATCAGGCTTTATCAGTATTTGAACTTGAAACTTCCATTACTGGAATGCCCAGGAAAAGCAGAGCCGGCACCCCTCTGAGACAGTGCAAACTGATGTCTCATTTTGCCCTTGCTGGTCACTGCACTGCGGAGGGTATTTTTCACACGAAACACAACATTAACCATATTCTGATCATCCTTGGTTAAGGGCATTTTGTTTCTAAACTGTTAAATAAGAAGTTCATTTCCTGGCTATATTCCAGTTTAAGTATTTGTATTTGGCCTTCCTAAGTTTCACCTAGTAGTTTTGATTCATTGTGACACTTCTTTTTTTTGGCCAGCCTCGGTCTCTCCCTTGCGTTCGTCTGCACATCAGACTGCATTTCACTACAGGAGTAGCTACTTTTCGGTGGCAGGTGACTCAAGATCTAAGGCACTCCCCAGAGTTTGTAAAGTATTTTGTCATCTAGACAAAAGAGGTTAAAGATACTGAAAAAAGCATTCTGTAGTCTTCACATTCGTCAGAATATTCTTAAAATACTGAAAGGATATTACAAAGGTGGGAAGGTACCCAACTTGTTTTATAATTATGCCCATATCTGTGAACAATCCTAGGTGCTTATTGCCGGTTTTATCGCATCCTTCCCTTAGTCACTTTGTACATTTTTCAAAATTCTAGAGACTCTATAGCTTTGCCGCTCACTCTTTACAATCATTAAAACGTGGAATGTGATTTTGAGTTTGCGGTTGAAAGATCCAAAAAGAAAAGTTACCTCTTTCGTATTTTACAAATCATTTGCACAAAAGAGATCATCACTTAAACACTGAAAAATGTAAAACTGTTGCAAAACAAATAGCTCTTGCAAGATATCTTGGGGCTTTTGTGCGCAAATATAACAAATATGAAACATGAATGACTAGGGTTCCAAATACATGGGTGAGTTTTACTAATAGACGTGGTACAGTTAAACAACAAAGCTCTGCCGTCATAACTCCCCCCGTTTGCCTTCTTGTTCAAGTATGACTCCTTTAGTCAAGACGTACACCATGAAAAAAGACCCCGTTCCTATTACGCCAGAACTAGCAGCCCCATAAGGTTTTATGCTGCCATAAATCACATGAAGTTTCGTTTTGACCAGACATCCTAGCTGTCCTGAAAGGAGAGTATGTGCTTCTGCCAAAGTTTTCTTCTTTGCAAGCCAGTATTTTTCAATTATAAAAGTTTTCTTAGAAAGCCTTTGAAATTGTGTTGACTTAGATGAATAACATTTCTTCTTATTCACATAATAAATTATAGATTTCTGTTAGTTCAACCTGACTAGCACTCATTAAACTGAGAATTAATCCAACTGATACTTCCTCTGACTCTAAAATCACCCTCAGAGTTTTTCAAATTTCTGTAAACATATTTTAAGTAGGGATTGAACAACTTTCGGTCTACAGATGGATTAGCAGTGCTTTTTTGGGATGAATTCCTGCTCATGGCATAACTGGGACACGTAGTATTTCTGGTGTTTAAAAAGTTCAGCAAAGTGTTGCAGAATCCACAAAAACACAACATTACAGCAGAAAAAGTAAAACGAGATGCAAGAAAGGACCTGCTCCTCACCAGTTTCACTCACAATATAACACAGGAGCATACACAAATTAGGGCAGTGAAAGAACCCACCTCCGCATCCTACACAGAGACCTGGAGAACTTCACCCGCCTACGTGTTCCTCCCTGTTCCACAGCATCTTCTGTGCTTTAAAAAAAGATCTACAGTCTGACACAGTAAGAACATCAGCAGTAAGCTGTTAAATTGATTTTATGAAACATAAAATATGAGGAACATACAGCAATTTAAGCATTTAATTGACTAGAGGTGCAGAGAGAATGTCTACTGAATATTTCTTCATCATCTCAGGAAAGCAAACAATTTCCACATCCTGCCTTTTGAGGGAAGAAGAGGAGATTTTAGCATGCCTTTCACTTAGTTTTCAATGTACCTCTCTTATATATCAAACACCACTGTAAGGAACACACAAAATTTACCCTTAGGTATTGAATAAGGGCTAGACAGGAAACTTTCTCAACCACATTTTAAACAATAAACTACTCCATTACTTCCTCTTGGAGACTTACCAAACATTTAGTAAGGTTTCCTATTTTCCTATTAAGTTACCCCTATTTTTTCTTTTTTTAACAGAAAGCCATTTCCACCCAGCCAGCATAACTGAGTTTATGATCCCTTGACTCAGAGATATTTTTTTCCCTGCTCTGTATTAGGGCTTATATGAAAACATGCATACAAGCAAGCAGTAGTTCTTTCTCTATTACAGTGTCTCACCAGTTGCAACTGGAGAAAAATATCAATAACAATTTCTAAGCAACTCCCAATGCTTCTTTTTTACCTTTCCTAAGCTAACAAAATAAGAGCTGCTGCAAATATTTTAAAAATTAAAGAAGCAGTAGTAGAGTATCAGCCCATGCAGCTCAATAGGAGGGCCTTTATTGCAATATTTTCTGTTATCCATCCAAAGTTCTACTGTTTCTCAGATGATGAAATATAGCAAATGTTCTTATACGTGCCTAAAGAGAAACCTCAAGTAAAAAAGTCCGTCCCCCCCCCACTTCTTATCAGACAGAAGGTAACACAGCTGCCAACCACAGAATACAAAGCCAAACCAGTTGCAACCCCTGCTGGTAGTGAAATGCTTCCCACGTGACAAATAATTGATTCTGAAGCAAAGATACACACAAGTCATACACATTAAAAATGAAAAAGCCATTTCTTATCTGTATAAAATACCCCTCGGTTCTGTAGCAGCTGGAGTGCAACCTAAGTTTATTAACGAAAGAATAGCCCCTTGAGACACAGACTGGCTGAATTGATTGCTGAGTACTGTCAAAGATATTATGAGATACAATCCAGACACTAAATCTCCACTGTTAAGAGATCTTATTTAATTATTTTCTTGAACGGGGCATTTCTTGACATGGTGGGCAAGGGAATTCACTGCTGTCAAGAAGGCAACATAATTAATTGTGTGGCAAGGAACACGCCCTTTCCATTATGTGTTCATCTTTGTGCACTTGAGATGCTGTATTACAACATACTTGTATTTTTCTTTTGTTTCTCAACTGTTCTTCAGGTTTCTCTCCTCTCTTCCCTTCCTTTGGAAAGTGAAAGCTATGAAGATGATCACCTTCATATAAAATTGCTTCTACACTAGCCTTTAGCTGATCAAAAAAACCTAGAGCCTTTTAGGCCAGAGAGGTTATTCGTTATATCAATTTTCCAGAGAATTTTACTATCATCTGTAGATTAGCAAAACCAGGTTGGTCTGCAGTGGAGATCAGAGAGACGGCCATATAAAGTTGCAGAAATTTGGTAACTGTACCTAAGGCACAAACCTTACATCATGACATCTTTGGTCTTGGTGCACTTATTCCAAGGTCAGCCTTCACCCTCAACAGATCCATCCATCAAAACTAACAGGTTGCAGATTGAATCAACTGATAAGAGGCCAGAGTGCAAGATGCAGAGTAATAGCTCTCCCACATCAAGGTTATAGCTTTTGACTTTCACTGCACAGCAGGCCGAATCTAATATTCACATGTGAGCTGTAAGAATCATTGAACAGACTTCATCGTAAGAAACGTAAGAGAGTATACTGAATAACTAAGAGGTCCTCTTATTTCCTGACGTACGGTTACTGTGGTAGCAGACGCATTTCTCTGTAAGTTTGTGTCACCCATAAATTACTCAGATAACAGAAAAGTCCAAGTGAAAAAAGCTCTTTAAAAAAATTTTGAGTCTTCCAGACTTGCAGGGATTTTTAGAACAGGGAAATTAAATGTTGTCTTTTATACTGTATTTAACTGTATTTTTACTAGGGGTAGATAGGGACCACAGAATAAAACTGTGCATGAAAACAGGCATAATGATGCAACTGAAGAAACTGCCCTTCCTTCGCAGGCAAGAGTACCATAGCTGTAATACAGTCAGAAGGCGAGCCCAAACTTTGCATAAACTTTTGAAAACAGAAGCAGAATGCTGACAACAGAAGATGACACTTCTGGTCAAACTCTGATGTCCAGCAGCTACTTATGACAATAAAAAGCCTTGGCCAAATTCATCCCTGGCGTAACTCATGTGACCACAATACACAGGAACAAATTTGGCACCTGATTTTCAGCTTTTTCCTAATTACAGTGCTTTGTATCAGCAGTGGGAAGTATATATACAGACATCAGAGCAAATTACATAAGCTCAGCTTCTCTCCTGAATACAGCCTGTCAGTATTAGGGAAGTGATGGTGCCCCTGCACTCGGCACTGGTGAGGCCGCACCTCGAATACTGTGTTCAGGTGGGCCCCTC
>NW_008794881.1:54948-91257 GCF_000699145.1 Aptenodytes forsteri | reverse complement strand
TGTTGGGTCGACGGTTGGACTCGATGATCTTAGAGGTCTTTTCCAACCTCAATGATTCTATGATTCTATTTGTGATACATACAATGCAATAGTGTTAAGTCTAGCTGTTCCGCCAAACACTTCAAATCAGTGTCAGAGTATAACGTGACCAGCAAGCACAGTTCTCACTATTTTGCTAATGCAGTATGTTCTGTGCCTAAGCACAAAACCATGAACGAGAAAGCCAATGCAAAGTGTCCCTTAGAAGACCAATTTAATGTTAAAGGCATGCACATCGACTTACTGAGCAGCAGTTTGCATAGTCACAAGTTAAAGTTTGGTTTCCACTGACAACACTCAAGGAAACCATCAAAGCCTCTAAGAGCCATGCCTTCAGTTCTCCAGTCAGCTCTGCCCCGGGCAGCAGCTTGCAATTCATACCACAGAGCTATTGCTAGCAACAGGTTAACAGTGCTGCCGCATGAAAACTGTGCCAAAGCAGGTGAGAGAAATTTAGAATTAGTGAGCAGCATAAACAAAAAGAAGCCCACAGTATATAATAGTCGGGAGGTAGAAAGCAGCAATATTTTACCAAAAAAAAATTTCACTTATCTTGTAACCTTCTACACTTGTTATTAGTGGTAGTATTTATGACCCGATACAGGGATTTTCTTCCATCCAATGGGTTATGCTCTTTTTGATGAACAAAGTGTATGAATTGTCATTTGTCACACTGCTTTCAGGGAGAGAAGTTATGATCATGCATAAATTAAAAATTATGATTCATTGTATGAGTAAACAATAAAACAGTAAATATAGTCTGGAAGCCTTTTCAGAACATGTATTTTAATCAGCAGCCAGGGAAAATAAAAAAAAATGCAAGCTCATGGTAAGGAGTCTTGTGTTCAAGCACTAGACATTTTCAAGTTTCCCCGAGAGAGAAAATTCAATCTGAAAGTACTCCGAATGATGCAGGCATGAATTCATCACCTGCTGGCTGGCTTATTGTGTCACAGCATTTTCTGATTTCCTTCTCTACATCAGTTGTAATAAACAGCTATTACCATAAGCAAAGTCATGTCTGTAAAGCTTTAGCATTGCAGATGATCGGCTTCTAAGAGAAAAGATGTCTATATGGGAGAGGCAGCACGGCTAAGTAAACTGCACAGTGGGCTGGGAAGATTATTTTTTAACTCCACACAGTTTAAGACTTAGTGTTATACCCGATGAAATGTTCTAATAAGTAGGAAACACTGCAGAAAATCTGTCTGAGCAAATCAACAGCTCTGCTCCTAAACATTTGTTATGACTCTATTGCCCCAAGAAGAATCACAATTTTCACAGCAATTTCTATTCTTTTTTCTGTTCTGTAGCCTTTTTCCCATCCCCCAGTGGAGTCCCTCTGCAGCTCCCGACAATATAACGTAAATGCCCTGGTATTTTGTGCCTGAGACAGGCAAGCATAATGTATCAATGGGACACAACAGCCAGCTAGAAGTGAACCCGGGCAAGACACAAAGAGTATTCCCAAGATCTTTCCTTCATGTCTCATCCATATTGACCTTCAGGCCTTGCACTTCTTTTGGGACAGAGAGGTTTTAAAATAATGGGCAAAGAGTAAAAGCAGCGGGTATCATGAAACACAGCACGCGATTTCACTGAACGCCTGCTTAAGAACATGTAGTAGCAATAATATCTGGCTTTTCTAGAGACCACATAAAATTGAAAACTCTATGCAAAGTTTAACTTTGCATAAATAGTTCTTGTGCCTGAAGCAAGGCTTAGGATGCTGCCACATCTCTGAGGAGCTATTAAAAGGCATCTGCAAGAAAGTTGCGTCTTCCTTCTCACTGCCTGTTACCGATCTCTCTAACTCCACTGACTGAATCAGCTGGCCCATTTATAAATGCCCCTTCATCTTTATAATTAATAAAGTTGGTAAGTCTACTTAACACTCCTTAAATCCTTGTAAATGTCTCTTCTCTGTGCCTATCCATCTTTAAAAACTGCTGCCTGACAGAGCCAAATTGGAAAGCCTTGTGTTTCTTCTACTTTACATGCTTCAAAGAACAGTGGAGCTGTTTATAGACATTAAGACTGAGCATCAATAATCAGCAAACACCTTAGGAACTGCAGCTGTTTCACACTTAAGCATCTTTGAAAACATTACCTGAAATTACCGTCAGGCCCTGCTTCAGGCGCATTTTAGGAGAGTTTGCTAATACAGAAGACTTCAGCATGAGCTGCTCACAGGAGTCTCTCCAGCTAGAGGTGCAGCTGCAGCCTCTCCTGCCCTAGTCTGTAGCCTCATAAACATATTCTGGCAAACATCTGGAGAGATGCCCTGTGATACTAAATACAGGCTTGTACTTAACTACATGTACTAATTTCAAATAGGTCACATCCAAATGAGCTGAGCCGCTGCCACCAGTGTGAGCTCAGCATTTTTGAGGATGAAGTTTAGACTGTCAGTAAAAAGATCCTTGTTTTAAAAGGAATACAAATGATTAGCAGTATATTGCGCTAAAGGCCACATCCAAAATTTGCAATAAACACTTGAAATTTTCAGCCCAAAGTCAGGAATAATTGATGCTTACACCTTTTCATGGCTTCCTTACACCCCGTTCCAACCTCCTCCTTCTGTACCAGCAGGACAAAATTTAGTTCCAAAATTTCAGCATTACTCCACAAGCTAAATATTGGGGACTGTTGGAGAAATAAAGAAAATCAGCATTTTCTGCTCCCTTTTAAGACCTATATTTATTCATTAGTCATAAATATCTGTGAACTGGAAGTGGGTGGAATAATGACATGAGTAGCCAAGAAAGTGGGTCAGTACCACAGATAGCAGATGCCAGACATATCATAAACTAAGCCTCCATTTGCTTTGTAATTCAAGCAGTCTGAACTACAGACAAATAAATCTAGTCTTAAAAGGAGAAAACTATCCATGGAAAAAGTAACTCTGGAGTGTTCAGAGAAGACAGATTTATCACACAGACCGTATTTAACTGACTAGTCCTTCACACTGCAGGAAACACTTCCTTGCTGGCGCAATGTTTCAAGGTAATAGAGCCTTGTCTCCCTTTACAACATAAATGACACCGGAAGAGTCACTTAAACTGATTAAGATTTTGCTTCTTATTGCGGAGGTAATCCAAGACACTTGGTGCAACACTCTTAGTCTTGCCATATATTCTGCTCCCCTTGCAGAACAGCAGCAGCTAAGCATACTGCAGAAATAGGCCAGCAAGAGCAAAAAGTGAAGCACCATGTCCTGAACAAGCATCCACATCACAAGCTGAAAGTACACCTAGAGACACAAAAATCTTGGGGGAACATGAAAGCTTCAAGCTACGAATAAAGCGATTCCTCCAAGTCCTCCCATGGTCAGAGAAAAAAGAATTTGCACGTAGTTCCCTTGTTTGGGGAAGGCAGTTGCTGTGGGTTTGGAGGTCAGTCCCTTTGTTTCAGCTGGGTTTTACGTGGGCAGCTGTGAAGACCTGCCAAGGCATGGCTCATGCAACAGTCTTACTGGGGCATGAGAAGTCTCGCGCTGGGTGCCTCAAAACGTTTACCAAGTTCATTATTTCCTGAATTTTGTTATTTAAACCATCCCTTATTAGCTGCAAAAAACATACGGGACCCTGCTATAATGAAGCTATCCAATATTTTTAGCAGTTTAATTTTGGATCAGTGTATCACCTGGAGCAATCACCCCTCACATTTCACTTTAATTGGGCTATCTGAAACAGAAGGGTTGAGAAAGCCGCACATGTTCCGTTTCCAAGCAGTATGTTCAACTGGCTTATGAAAGGTTAAAATCAGGAATAAGAAAATAGCTTTATTCCCCCAGGAGTAATGTCAGTTGATCAGTTTAAACACAGATGTTTTAAACTCCACATCTAATAAAGAGTATACCAAGGCTTCAGAGATCTGCACAAATAGGGAAATTCCTTCCCTTCAAAGTAGATTCTCATTATAATGTCTTCTACTATGCAAATATCTGACAAAGAAATTATAAAAGCCAAAGCAGTGGGTGGTCTGCTTGGGTGACAACACTGATACATCTCTAGTTGATGATAATATGTGATTTGTTACTGATAAAGAGCACTCGATATTCTCAAAATGCAAATGTTTACATAGCCAGATAATCAACTGATCAGTCCCATACAGACTGAAAGATTAATGGCTGCATGTTCTTAACCAGGCTTCTGAATGCCTCAAGGGAAATAAAGACTCATTGCAATGCCCAGCGCTCAAGCATCACTCAAAATAAGCAGGTCAAATGTCTTTTTTTTTTTTTTAAATCACAACACTTGAAAGCTGTCTTTTCCCTTAAAGAGATTATTGCAATAGTCCAAATCACTACATAACATTGAGCAAATATTTGCATGTGAATAAATCACGCTCATAAAGAATTTACGAGCTGAATTTCCTTAAACTAGTCCTTAGTTTAAGTGTAGGAGCACTGCAGGGCTCTGTGTTAACAATCCAAACCACCACAGTAACGTCGTGCTTAAAGAGTGGTTCCGGATAAGTAATTACAGTGCACTGGCAGTTTGTGATACGTCCCACTCCCTGACTGCCTACTTTCTCCTTTCTGTTCATCTTTCCTAATTCATTTTCCGATGATTGCCTTTATTAGTTGGGTGGTTGGTTTTCTACCATCTTGCAGAGGTAAGGAAATTTCTGCATGTCAAACAACATAGCATGTCTTAGAGATTCATCCTGGAAAATAGTGAGCCTTGGATTCATTCTCAAGAGAACTGGTAGCTACAATTCAGGCACTTCCCAACATGTCACAAAAGAATTACTAAATGGGGTTGATATTTGATGACATTTTATAGCAACATCCTTGGAGAATTTGACAGGCTGCCTAATAGGTCTCCAAAAAAAGTCGCTCATTCCCTTGTACCGTGGGATGCTGTGTTTACAGGTAAGAAGTATTATTTAACGGAGGGAGAGAGGAGAAAAGGAAAAGTTAATTGAAATTAGATGTTACACCCTGATTTACCACAGCTAAAGATGGAAACAGATACATTAGTCTTGAAACAGCATTTTTGGTAACTAGCTAAAGCCGATATTGAACAGGTAATATTCTTTTCCTTAAGTTATCTCTGCACTCCTTTTTTATACCTTATCCACGTTCCTCAAGGGTTTGATGCTAGAGAGGCTTAAAAGAGTAAATATCATCAGTGAGCCATATCAGGTTCCAAACACATAATCATGTAGAGTCCAGCCAGGGTGACATACCAGGACACAGCATTTAGAGCAATTACAGCAGCTAGGGACAGGCGTAATTCTGAATATCAGCGTAACCAGCTCTTTCTAATCTTTCCATGGTCATTCCTGAATGCTGAATCTTTGACGTAATTACAAACTACATTGTCAAAGATGAACAAGGCTGTATTGACAGTCCTGAGCAGTTAAAAACAATGACCAGTTTCATCGCAACATGATGAAGGCCACCTCCCAGGAGCATGAGCCTGCTTGGGAGACCCTGGGCACACCAAGAGAAACGTGCTTCTCGGCACAGGACTGGCAGCCTGCATTCCTTTGGTAGGAAATACTGGCAACTCAGCCAAGTTTCACAGGTGACAAAAGAAATTTTCTGGGGATGGAGAGGACTGTGCCAAGTTTCCTCCAACTACAAAGGTCATGAAATGAAGGACCAAGACATGTAGGTTTGACTGAAGCGGCAGTTTGCACAGTTGTAGTTTACACTGTGCCCCACACTGATTTGCAATAAATTACCCATAATCCCATCACCTTCTCACTGTTAATTTGAGGGTTTTGAGAACTCACAAGGCGAGGAGCAGCATGGGTTCCCTCCACTCATTTATGAGGTGTCCTCTGAGCTGCCTCAGCTCTCGGTAGGGTGGATGGGACAGAGCTGGCCAGTGTCCTGTCCGCACACCGCAGCAGCCCAATCCAGTGCACCCTTCTAAAAATGGCAGCACCACAAAGGCATTGCTGGTCACCAGAGCTACTGAGCCCACATCACCCTGAGCAAACCAAGCCAAAACACTGTATTGAATGTTGTATCCGATAGGTTAGAAACAGGGGTTTGCTTTTGCTGGACTGGATTTAACATTATTTTCCAAGAAAATAATGCTTAATTATGGGGCCTCTATGCTCAGCATCTTTGTTCACTCCACAAATACTCTCTCATTAGATATATTAATTATCATCTCTAAGGCAATTTGTCAAACAGAAATCTTTTAGAAAATGCTAAGTAGCAGTCTGCATATGTGTAATTTAGGTTTGTATTTAACACTAAACTAAGAACAAAACATGGTTTGACAAGGTCAGAAGAGAATGCTGAGTACAGCAGTTTGCAAGAGAAACTTGGACGTGGCAACATAACTACGCTGATGTACTAGAAAAGGCGTCCCTCCAAGAACCCTCCGATACCCTGCTTAGCATTCAATAAAACCTATCAGTACAATCACTTTGACTTCTAATACGCTTTGCCTTGTACATCACTGGGTCATTATTCTTTGTGAACATGTTGTCAGTATTTAATTCAACTAAGTTTGTATCCATGGCAATGGTTAGGAGTAGACTAAAGAAAAAGGAATGTAGTCATAGGCCACTAGCTCAGTAAAAAAAAAAATACAGCAGCCCATTAATGAAGTGAGAGGAGGTGAACAGGAGCTCGGAGAATGCCAACAGAAGAGTGGGAAGTTGTAATTACAGTTGTGAAGGAGGGTAGAGAAGTGCGGGAAGCTGCTGAACTCCAGTTAGCCTCTAATTTGGCAAATCTTGTACTTTCAGCATTACTAATGTTTGGTGGTCACTTCCAGCATTCAGGTAAATACAAACAAACTTGGAGGGAGATGCTGACTAATTCCTCACCAAATTAGGTCTGTCAAAATGAAGTGCTTATCCACATAAGCGTCATGTGCTGCTTTCTCTTCCACGGAACACCAAAGCAGCATGACCCCTTGCCTCCTAAGCAAATTCACTTACATGGATTTAAAAGGCTTCAGACCTTCCTTAAAGGATAATACAGTTGTCAAGAAGGTAACAAGGCCCACACTAAAAACTGCCACTTTCTGTAAATGAGTGACAGCAGAATAAAATTGTGACCATCTTTACTATGTAAAAGACTTACCATTAGCAGCTCAGGACAAAATCCCAGGTTGTGAATCTACACAACCCTGATGCTGATCTTTAGTGAAAACTATATATCCCCATTAGTAAACCATCAGGAAGGGGCTTTAACGAAATTCATCCAAACTGGAAAAGTGTTTGAGATATTTTCCAAAATTACCACAGGCTATAGTGGTTAATGAAACACAAACTATACAAGCATCTTCTAGTTTCAGGTTTCATTACAAAAAAAGCTCTCATCCAGGTTTTAAGGCAAAAAGAGTACCTCAAGCCGTTACTAAATCACTCAGCTCAAAATCAGAGTTTATAATCACATCTCTTTCTAACAGTACCTTATGCCTTCCAGGTTTTGATTCTGAGATACTGAGTTAAAAGAGACTAATACCAACACAAGATATACTATCAAATTCTTTTGCATTTTTCTCAGGTACATTCTGCAGTTTTTAATATATAAATTGCCAGCTACTTATCCCCATTTCCAGCTAAAATGGGTTAACTGTTTCTTTCATAAGGCAATAAATGCTCTCTAGTAACAAAAAGTGTCAAATCTACTGCGCACATGAAAACAATTGAATTTAGTCTGTTTAGAAACCCGTATAGTTAAAATTCCTTCTGCATGACCAGTCTTTAAACAACGTATCTGAAATCGGCTAAGCAAAACTGCAGAAGATCTTGGAAACTAGCATTTTTGTCTGCAGTAAGATGTTGTTGCATTAACTAATACACTTTTGAAATCACTTTAGCTACCTACTTAACAGAATTCTCTCACGTGCATAAGACTGCACACATCATCTTGCATCTTCCTTAAATAAAGTGGCCAAAGCCCTTATTTTTAACAAATTATCAAGAATAGAAAACATCTGTTGCCTCAAACATTTGATGGACTGGAGCACTGGGAAACATTCATTCACAGTGGCAGCTGAACATATGTGGGTTACCATTACGCACATTATTAAGTTAGCTTCACTATTTTACTACTTTTGCCACAATAGGCAAACTCAATTTTGGTATGTAAACAGAAGGGCTATCTCAGAACTGCAGGAATGACCTTGTGAGAAGCTGAAAAACATCAGTTCGGACAAACAATTTCTTCTTGTAGCACACGGTAATGTAAGATAAAAGATATATGGGCTAAAAGGTGGACTAAAGCTTTTTCAATTTAGGAATTCTTCCAATACCACGTTACTCTTCCTTATTTCCACAGTGTACTTAAAGCCATTAAATATGGTCCTGTGGCCTCTGAAGCATGTAATTACTAAGATAAAATATGAAAACCTCTATTTGTCTTTCTATGTTGCCAGCTCTACAGGCTGCCAAAAGGAGTCTGCACTGTGCTACGTTCTCCCAGGCTTTGTCAGAAAGATTTTAATTGCCCAAACCAACCAGAGCAGATACACTAAAACATGCACTGTTACACCATCTACATGTAAGATTTTTAATGTTACAACAAGAACACCCAAAGAAAAGGATAAAATTCACCCATTACTCCAAGGACAGCAAGTAGGCACACGCAGTACTGCTGCAACTCTCTGAAATCCCTCTCACATGTAGTGACAAATGAAATAGAAAACCCACAATGGCTCCAGCACCCACATGTAGCACCCATAGGACAATTTCCTAAAGAGGAATTCAGAATACCAGCTATCAGCACTCTCCTCTGCAACTTTTCCTGGACCTGGGGTTGGTTCGCAGTCAGCTGGACCTTCAAATAATAAAGAGCAGTGTGAAAACAGATTTGATTAAAAACATGTTTCTTGCCACTTAGTAGTTTTCACAAAGTAAGTAAAAGCAGAAGGTTGGAGGTAGCCTCAATATAAAATGTTATGATTTAACTATTAAATTTATGATTGTCGTAAGTAAAAAAAAAAAAAAAAAAAGAAAAAAAAGGGAGACTGTCACATCCAGCTCCCTAGCTGTCAACGTGGAATGCAACAGATGACTGCTACAGCTACCACAGCCAACAACATTACTGGAACACAAATGATCCTTCAGTAGAGCTGCTTGGAAAATAATGGTTTATGCTCACAGTTTACAAACTATTCATGTTTTGTAACATTGCCTAGAGCTAAAGACCTCTCAGAACTGTTCCTGCTGGGTTTTCTTAAAGAGTAGCTGTCGTATAAACCTGGGAGGGGAGGAATTAACAACAGAAAGCATCTCAAAGAAGTTCTATTAAGTGTGTTTATTTTCACCTCTTTTTCTGATTGACTGCTAACTATATTTTCTCTGACAGAAACAACTCCAGGCATCACTGAACAACATGGATACGTGCAGCTGCCCCTTTGGTCAGTGAGTCCACTGGATGCAAAATGTTTTCTCAACTCTTTAACCAGGTATCAAGCCCAGAACATCTCAGCACTGTAATATCAGCCTTAGAGTAATCAGACACAGGATTTATGGTTGCTTATTAGCCATCTTCCATCAGTTCAAAGAAAGGCAGAATTTGAGTAGAGGTGATGGCCTAGTACCTACCTACCACTAGGATACATTTCACCCCACGAACTCAAGCCTTTCACGCAACTAAATTACATACAGAGGTACAGAAGAGATTAGGGGGAGCTCCGTGTGGCCCTCTATTTCTCAGGTGCCATTATTTCCAGAAATCAGAGCAGCAGAAGGGCTGTCCAGACTAACTTCGTACACTGAAAGCAAGTCTCCTGTAGTTGAAAGCCTGTGAGCTGATCAGAACTACAGGAGACTTGCTTTCAGTGTACGATCAGCTCACAGGTTTTCTGCTTTTCTGTTATGTCCCCATTTGTAGACTGTAATAGAGGTAACGAAGTCAGAAATTGTCCGTGCAACCAGAAATTCTCCTGTGATTCTCTCTGGAAGTTTCGGGGTCATATATACTATTTACTAGAGTTCAAGATACAGCCTAGATTAGTCAAAAAGACCATCTTATCCTTATTGTCATTCAAGGATAAGCATGCAGCTTGCTTATTCCTTAATTCTTTGCAGTGCTCTCAGCTACACACCAAACAGAATTAGTTCTACTAAATGAATTCATTAGTTCTATCAGAAGGTAAATTTTTAAAAATTACATTCTCCCACTTTTCCAAGTTATTACTAAACTTGAGATTGCAAACTGAAAGAATGGATGCCAACTTTCCTTTTCTGCTCATTTAAAGGAGGAACAAATACAGGACAGTCCACTGTCATCCCTTTCCCCAAACAGCATAACACTGGTCAGGATACTGTCAGCATCATTCAAGTTGCAAACCAGGTAAGAAGGATTTATTTCCTAGATGTTCTAGTAAATCTTTGATCTTTCAGCTTTATCAGCCTTCTATTATCTCTGATGCTTGCCAGAATTTCTAGCAACTCCTTTATCCAGTCAGGCTGTGGTCCAATGGCTAATTTTTTATGCAGGTACAATTTTAGCCTTTTTTTTTCCTCTCATATATATAGATAAAAAATTGGTGTTGGATTTATATACATAATTTTATATATATAAAAAAAGAATTCATGTTGTTTTTTTCAAAGTGGGCAATTTTAAATGTAATAGCCGGCATCTCTCACAGTTATCTTAAACTTGAGTATATTTTCCTTGGGTTTTGGTAAGTATTTGGTGTAAGTTGCTCCTCTGTCCCATGACAGAAGAGGAGTAGTGTCCAGGAGTGCATGGTTTGCTGTAGAGTGGAATGGCCTACGGCATACACCCAGGGAATTTTTGTAAAGTATTCCTCTCTGGGAATAATGTAATAGCCGGCATCTCTCACAGTTATCTTAAACTTGAGTATATTTTCCTTGGGTTTTGGTAAGTATTTGGTGTAAGTTGCTCCTCTGTCCCATGACAGAAGAGGAGTAGTGTCCAGGAGTGCATGGTTTGCTGTAGAGTGGAATGGCCTACGGCATACACCCAGGGAATTTTTGTAAAGTATTCCTCTCTGGGAATAGGGCCATGTTCAAGACCATACAGAGAATAAAACAAAAGGCTCAAGTCACACTTTATGCAGGCAGGCAGGTGTGATAGCTTCCAGGAAGAAAGATTTAACTGAACGTAGAGTCAGCCATCAGCATGCCTAGCTATTTTGCAGTACATTCACACGAAGGGAGAGGGATGTCTTAAGTTAAATCGTCACACTCCAACACATATATCACAGCCCTCAGTCAATTTGTGGAGGCATAGGTGATAAATTAATAAATTTAGATTACAAAAGCACTTTCCAAATATAGCTGGAGACCTAGGTCTTTGACTATAAGAATACAGAGTGTGGCTGAGAATTGTATATACGCATGAACTTGAGACCGGTACACGTATCTATACAGACCACTTGATTTCTACAGCTATTTAAAGTACAGTTACTTTAAAGTTACTGGCTGCCCCGTCTCTTTCAACACTGAATAAGCACCTGTAACATGCAACCATATGAATTTGAATGGTTTGTTCTAAAAATGAATAAGAGAAAAAGCCTAATTGCTTGCGTAAGCAACAACTAGTATTTATAGTGGGGCTGCATATACAAGAGTTGCTGCAATAGCTCCCTAGTATTTACTGGTGTATCGATATACATATGTACACGTGTAACTCGTGTGTGATATTTTTCCTGAAAGCTTTCCATTCGCAGTTTGGTGTTGTGAATGAACAGTGCAGCATCCTTGGGATACTGAGAAATATACTACAGATGAAGCTGTCTTCCATTATGGTAGAGGGATATTTCCAAGGTTTAAATAAATAGAAGTTGTGCTCCCCCATTCTTCTTTCCAGCAACTGTGCCAGTCCGCAGGGGAAAAAAAAAAGAAAAACACAACCAAAAACCAAAACTATTTTATCACCAGCCACCTTGAGTACTTTCCATCTGGAATACTTCCATAGCCGTATTGCAACATTAGCAGGTATATACTTAACTAGTGCAGCTCACAAACTGCCTGCTTTTCTAAGGTGTTATTTCAGATGCACTTGCGGCTGGTACTTCTGCAGAGTTACTCTGCGTGCAGCTCAATTAGAATGGCAGTAGCAGTCTACAGATGTTTATCAAATCTACAGCAACAAGGAAGGTTCAGATTAACCACTGATTGCTTGCCTTTTTTTTTTTCTTTCCTTAAATCATGTAGGCTTTTTATACAACAATTCAACTGAAGAGAAATAGCGCAAGTCCTCTTATAATACTCTATTTTGTAATTAACTAGCAAAAGGATGTTGCACTAACAGGAGAGGTGACCCTCGTTCTCATGCTGTGCCTGGACTAGTAATTCTTCTCCTCTAACTACGGATGGTGACGGGAGATGATTGGAAATCTGTGGTTTGACTTCTTTTGAAGACCCAGGAAACAGTTCCGTTTTGCTGCTCCTCTCTCTCACATCACAATGGCACATTTTCCACTATGATAAAATTATTTGTAAAGACCCATGAAAAGCGAGTCTACTTGCAACAAAAACAAAGTAATGACTAGGAGAACCGTAAGGTACACAACTGTGCACACAAAACACTGTCCTGAACCTTCACTAATCACAAAATACGATGTTTTCTGAAATATTTTTGACCTGCTCAGAGATGGGGAAAGCCTGAAGATACACGAAAGTCCACTCCTCAGCCCAACTTCATATATGAAAGCAGTTTGGATATGGAATACAGTGCTGGATGGTTTATCTCAAAAAAAAAAAAAAGTTTGATAATCCTGAACCACTAGCTAAAACACAATATTGCCAATTTTGTGAGCTGTCTGCAGCTGTGTAATAAATACCTATAAAATAAACAAGGCAAGAGAAGTTTAGATGAAGGTCACAGAATATTTATGCTAGCTGGTAATAATGGAAATGGTCTAGGGCAACTGCTGTATTTTGTTATTCTGTTTTTCAGACAAATATCATCCAGCATGTATTGGAGCTAGTCAACAGCTGACATTTAAACACATTTATAAAAGAACTGTTATGGTTCTTTAAAAAACAAAGTTATTTCTTCCAAAACATGTTCGCCTTGAACTTTTTTTGCACTGCATCACAGATTTACTTACAAGCTTTAACTGGTATTGAAAAATGCAGCGAACTAAATATGCAAACTGTCATCAGAATAAAAACCACTTCTGTTCTGGTAGACTTTGTGTGAAAAATAGCTTAGTGTCACTGGAGCACCGCAGATAGAGTTTGAAGAGATGCTTTCCCAAGGTTTTCAATGTATTCTTTAAACAATCAAGTAGTACTTTACAAAATTTCCTTTGGTCCCACAGAATTGTAAAGGATATGTATTTTTTAAAGACGAAATCATTAAACAACCAAACTTCTCCATGTTAAAAAGTCTTAATTCTTCACCAGTTTCAGTTTACTTAGCAATAAGTAATTGGTTATAACCCTATTCCTACAGAAGGAAAATAAATCTTGAAATCAACCTTTCACCCGAAGAAACTGCAAGTAATCTCTTTCAGCATCGAGAAGGGCAGTTAATGCCTGCACTGCTGCTCTGGATCTTTGTTTTCTCCGTTCTCTTTTCCTCTCAACACCAGTATGCTTATAAAGCAAACAGAACACTCCTGCGGCTACAGTGTTTTCAAACATGCTTTCAACATTTTCCTTTGCGGGGCTTTGTTCTTCACCACCTGCTCAGCTGCTGATACAGTTTTATATATACCCAGTATGCAGGTCACACACTGAACACGCCAGGCAAGCCCGGGTCAGAGCAGCAGACAGAAAAACCTGCTTCCAAAGATAAGCTGAAAAGAAAGCATTTGCTCTTCCCTGTAGTTCAGTTTATGCCCTGAAAAAAATGCATCAAATGATTTTCTAAATTCCAGTGGCTTTGAGAAGTCTCTTACTAGCGGCCAAATCCCCCCACTGGTCCACGCGCACTTGTGGACCAGCGTCTTAAGGATCCACATTTAACAAAGCACATCTGGGTTTTTTCTTAAAAGGAGGGATCTTAGCAGTCGCATTCATTTCGGGCGTCAGAGGATGCTGTATGTTATATTTCAGTTACACTTCCCGACTGACACCGTCATCTAGTTAACACAAAGACCTATTTTGCTGTAGTTGGATCTGTTACCAGCATATGCTTCCCAGCTGATTCTTCTGGCTTTGAATTAAGGAAGTTGTGTGTCCAGGTCTCTCCAGGGAAAAAGGTTGTCTTATCTTAGAAAAATCAAAAGCAAGATCAGGGATGGGGCAAGACTGCTGAAAAAAAATGAAAGACTTGTCAGAGTCTTGGGTTATGTGGCAAAACTAAGGGTTTTTTCCTGAAGAATTTTGCTCTACAAACATGAAGATACTATGTCACAGTTCAACCTTCCTTAGTTGGACAAGGATCTAACTAAAAACTATAAACTGCTCAAAAAGCCCAAGCTGTTACTTGCTAATACTCTCCGCTTACGGAAACACATATCAAAGGTTTTTTACAAGCAGAAATTAAATTTGTGCAGAACATTGTTAAAATATACAAACATTATACCCATTTTAGAGATGTGGAAACAAAGATAAAGATGATGCAAGTTAGGCATTGCAGCCGGACAGAGGCTGTGAGCAAACTGCTCAAAAAGCCCAAGCTGTTACTTGCTAATACTCTCCGCTTACGGAAACACATATCAAAGGTTTTTTACAAGCAGAAATTAAATTTGTGCAGAACATTGTTAAAATATACAAACATTATACCCATTTTAGAGATGTGGAAACAAAGATAAAGATGATGCAAGTTAGGCATTGCAGCCGGACAGAGGCTGTGAGCAGAACCCAAGAACCCCGACCCCGGGGCGGGTGGGAGCACCACTGCCCCCCCCCCCCCCCCCCTCCCAGCCTGTGGAAAAGCAGCACGCTCACGTTGAGACAGAGGGATCTCTGATACATTATGGATGAGCTGCTATTGAATTTCATATGAAGCAGCACAAACCTGAAAACATAATGATATGATTTGCACTACGGTTTTGATAACACAATGAAACTAATTAAAAGCTGATCATTAACAATCTTTGCAAGTGCATGAAACAACTATTTAAGCAGAGACAATAACCTTTTTAAGGGTCTGCACGATCTAACATCCACGATTTTGCACTTTCTTTTGTTAAGTGGTTCTTTCTGCAATTAGTGTCAGTGCTGTTAGAAGTCAAAGATGAAAACACTTCTCCAAAAGCAAGAGTCTTAGTATAAATCCATTAAATACATTTTTTTATGTTTGAAAGGGAGAAACATGGAGAATGAAATAGAAGAAAAAGTGTCTCAAAATAAAACCTAATTTGTAAGCCACACTAGTTAGTGGATGTTTACTGGCTTCATTTCAAAGCTCTTCCTACACCAGTCTCCCCACAGAAGTAAAATGTGGGGAGGGAGTTCAAATTCCCACCTTTTTAATTTGCCTGGGCAGAGCTGAATGTCCCATTATTAAAAGGATGAAGGAGAAAGGCGGCATTGCCACTTCTACATTCCAAAATCTATTCTTTCTCAAATATCTTTGGCTATTAGGAAGCAAATTTAGCTACTGATCTAATTTGTTTCAACTTATAAATACTAATACCCAAGCAAACATATGTTGAACAGGCTGGTTAAGAATATTTAATGAGAATTTAGTTACTGATTTGTAAATGAAAAGTGCAAATGTGGCAGTTGCCATAGATCCTTGTAGTTCCTTGCTGGCACTGAGCCCAGCTAGGCTTAAAAATATGCAATGTATTGATGGGAGAAAGGGAGAAAAAATTTGAATATTATGTGTAAAACTTGCTGTGAAAATACAATTCTGCATATAGATCTTAATGTAAATTGCATGAGCAAGACAAAATAATTCTGAACGCATTTATGTATGCTTTGTGCTGATGGGATTAATGCAAATATTATAGTCACACCATAAATTCACAATGAAGTGAATGCCTACAGGCAATTCAGTTTCCTGTCCTTGGTAGCTGTGAACAGAACTGTGTTCTGTTCTACATTTGTCAGCAAATGAAATAGTGAGGAATAATCTCTTCGCTTGTACCTACCTCTTTGTGACATTTCTGTCTTGGAAACAGGAATGCCCTTTATTGAAGAAACAGCCAAAGAAAAGACACATCATGTTCTCGTTCCTGGAAAATAGAAGGAATGCAAAAGAGAGCTAATGGGCCATTATTAAACCCTAATGCTAACAGAAGTTAAGCCTATTGCATTAATAAATTATGATAAACTCTAGTACTCCCCTCCTCCCCCAATTGTCATATCCATTTCTGTAAACTCTTGCCTCATTTTTCTTCCTAGCCCTTGTCTAGGAAGTAGAAGCAGCCCTGAGAACTGGGCAACTGAAGAGCTGCTGCCGAAAGAGATTACTTGTCAGTACCCCCAGTTCCCATCATGGGGCAGGAAAGAATAGCGCTTATAAAAGATATTTGAGTTTGAAGAGTCTTTTCTGGGTGGCCTGCCCAGTGCGGCACTATCCTAGCGAAGAATTTTTCCTAATGCGCAGTCTGAACCTCCCAAGACTTGATTTTTGGCTGCTGCCCCTTGTACCGCTACTGAGAAGATGTCATCTCCAGTTATTACTCGGAGGGCAGTTACGAAGCTGCCACTAGGCCATGCTTTAGCCTCCTCTTTGCCTAGAAGCAATCTAACAGGAGCTTCTCTTCACTGAGCAAGCACGGCTCCCTCAACCCCTGATGTCAACTCATACCCTGCTGCCTGACAGGCAGAACTCGTCTCTGCCATGTATTCACAGACTACCTCAAAGTAATCCAAAAAAATAGCAGGCATCAGAAAATGAAACACAGAATTGGACATTTAAACAAGCGAGTACTCCAAAACATTGCACAGACAATATTAGTACTTCTTAATTGTCCTGCATGATCACGCACAGCGTGTACTTTCCATCTTACAGCAGATAGAAAAGCCTTAGTTTCCCTACAGACTCCTGTCACTTTACACTCTTTCACTTTTGTAACATTGGATGAATGAGAGTGATGTATTTCACACACACATTAAAACCAAAACAAACATACCTGACACCTAATTTGGCAGACCCAATGTGATAACTGGGAGTGCGATGCTGTCAGCGGACTTAGCATTTCGGTTTGTGATCTGGATTTCCATTGACCGCAGTAACTCATAGCCAGCACCCAGCGTCCCCGCAAGGCACATCCGCGTGCCCCGAAACTGAACCACAGCCACCTGCGAAGCAATTGGTTTGTGCCTTGTCCGGTGTCGGTCAGGAATTCTCTGGAACCAGAAAGGATAAAATCCAGCTCTCCAGAACAGCCTTTCATTGCCTTAATTACTTGATTAGTTTGCAAGGGCCCCTTTTATTCACCACATGCTGTCCCACGCACTGAATGCGGCGCTAGCTGGTGGAAAAGTCCGTCACTATGGACTGCGTTCGGCACCCGCACAGTCTGCTCAGTGCACAGGAACTGCAAGTGGAAGGGGTCGCTTCGATAGCAGCTTCAGAGCATTTATCATCACATCCTAGCAATAGTTTGTTCCTGAAACTGGGGTTTCCAGAGGCTTACATTTTGGTCACCTTTGGTTTGATTTTCAAAATTACAAGAAAAACATAACTCCGCAGTTAGCAAAGTTCCTCTTTTCTGGATTTCATATCCCCACCTCAGATTATAAACATACTTTAGTACCTCAAAATAAAACCTCATAAAGAAGTTTTAAAGGAGGAAGGGAACAACGTATTCTTGCCTTTTATCATTCCCAGAAATTCCAGCTACTTCAGGTGAAATTTTTCCTTTCTTCCCAGTCTCCAAATCTATCTTTAAAAAAAAAATAATAATAATCACACTAGGCACACACAAAATCCTAGCATTTTCCTTAAACCTGAATTGCTTAAATTTGACAAAGCTATAAGCATTTGAAGATTTTAATTTTTTTAAATGGAAAATTTCAGAAAACCTCAAATGGACACACTGCTGCTTATACCATATATGTTAAAGACATATTAATTAATATATCAAAAAAGTTAATAGAACATATACATTAATTCCTTAAGGAATTAATAAAATACCATACAGAACATTAAGACACCACACTGAAATATAAAATCGTTGAAGAGCGAAAACAGAAAAAACAGTATTTTCAAAAAACAAATGTTAAAGTAAGTGTATTTCCAAGTACATTTTCTGTGAGTGATCTGAGACAGACTTCTGTTCAAACCGCCTTTATGCACACCCGTGTCCCATGAAGCCCACACGGGCAGCAGAGCTGCCGCAGGGATGTCTGCGTGGTTACACCATCCCTGGCATCCCATGCCCCGCCGAGGTACGGAGCATGTCATGGGCCACAGGGGCACAAATCCTCAGCTGTGCATGGTTCAGCAGCTCAGTGGCAGCAAGCACTGCAGTCTCTTATGGGAAAAGCCTTCAGGTTAAATAATGAATCTACTTTCTCAGCTATGACTGAGAAGAGCTATAAAGCAATTCAGATTTTTATGTGTTTATAGGTATTTAGAAAAATGTTTATATATCCTAATTAAGTTCCCACAGTCCCTTCTAGTTTCTTCCATAGGATTTCTTCTCATCCGTGACTGGTTACATACCCATTATTAAAGCTGATTACACACTAAACAAAGCATCTGAGTGTAGTTATAAAACCTTTACAAGAAGCCATGATCTAATACAGGATCTGCGTGGCTCATTAAGAATCTGAGGAATTACCCTGAAGAAATGTGACCCGTTTATAGAATATTATTTGTGTAAAAAGCATTTTTATTGAGTTTTTAAATTACACTGGTATATAAACTGCCAATCAAAACTGCCTATAAAGAATGAGTGAATGAAATGCTGGTGAACAGGCATAAATTATGAAGACAAGGCCTGAGAGATCAAATGAGTTACAACCACACAACAGCATCTGAGGCAAAAGATACTTTTTCTACAGGCAATAACATTTATCACAACTATCAGCTCAAGTCTATTTCCACCCCTAGCATCAACGGGTTCATTCAAAGTTTAAAGAACTTTAGAGGATGCTTTTGTAAGGATGATTTTACCCAAGCAAAATAGGAAATGAAGTTCAATGTCATTTGTCACTGGTTCCCGTGGGGTCAGGGGTGACCAGCCTGGATCGCTTTCTTCAGGCAACAGGCCAGCATTGGGTATATGAGGACTCACACCATTAACTTCAAAATTAATTTGCACAGTACTTGTTTAAGTAAAAGTCAGAACCCACCTTCCTTATAACAGTGGGGGAACTGGTTATTTGGACTAGGCAGAGCAACTGATGTTGTAGCCACTCATTTTGCCAAAGAGAAGTAACTTTTGACAAGACTGAGTTTTGTATTTGTTGGCCTCTTGTTTCTAGAAAACTAATCTACCTCAAAAGCCAGCCAGCCGAGTACCGCGGTCATACGCAGTATCTTAGATGCACTCTTAATGAACTCATGCTGCGAGGTCCTTCCTCCTCCCGGCAGGTCAGCACCCCTAACACAAACTAAGTCATTCCACTCCATCAAATCTCATCCTACCAACCCACACGTTTGCTGATGGAGCTCATTTCTCTGGCAGTAGTGACGCTTGTCACACAGGCCACTTCGTGTCTCCTCTCCCTTCCTCTCACAGAAGGTCTTTCAGTGTCACCTGTGACCTCAAGACTCCCTCAGCTGACCTATTCCTGGCAACGTTTAGAGCAGCAGAATTACCCAACGCTTCAGAGCAGTGATCCACAAGAACAGCGTGAAGGCAAGGTAGCCAGGAGGAACAGCAAAGGAGACACACAAACATTCAGTTGCTGCGGTAATAGCTGTCAGTTAAGTTGTCATAAGGATATCTTCTGATAAGGACTGGAATTTCAGATGGTGCAGAACAACTGTGCAAACTCTGTCCCACTGCCTGTGAGCAAGTACATTGCTGCAGGGGCTATGGACACCGAGAGCTTTCTGCGCGCTACAAAGCTGATCTCCCGATTTCAGTTGCCAAAGACAACTCTCCCCAAGCCTGGGACTTCCAGAGGCAGGTTCAGTTCAGGCCCGTCACTTCCCACAGGGAGACTTCCAGAGGCAGGTTCAGTTCAGGCCCATCACTTCCCACAGGGAAACAACACTACCATACCACGGTGACTTGCACCCTATAGTTTAAGGCTCATGACTAGCTCGGTCACCACGGCTATTACAGCACCACCCCACCTTCAGAAGCATATGCTGCAATGAGCTTGTTCACCAGTTTCACTTCACTTTAGTATCAGGAAGGAAGAGTTATGTGCCATAGTGTCTGGAGAAATAGGAGACAGGGAGAGAGAGGAACACAGGAACTGCCAAGTCTTTTTTTTTTTTTGTTTGTGTGTGCCGTAACTTGCTATCCACCCTGCACAGCAGACAGAAGAATCTGCCCAGTAACTTTAGCAGGAAGGCTTATGCAGCTCATGAGCAACTATTTAGCAAGATAAAAATCACCTATGCAGTTTGTCTGTCTTCAGCTGTCAGCTTTCTTCATTACCTTTGCCAACTAGAAAGCCCTCTGCTTCACTTAATATACTCAGACAATCCTTTCAATAGTAACCAATATTGACATAGCGTATTTAACACTTCTACAGCTGATAAAAAAATCTTTTATGCATTTAACATATTAATTTTAAAGCATAGCATTCTCAAAATGCTCCTATACTACCTTGACATAATCAACCACCTAAGAATAAACCCACAATCATCATAAATCATTTAGCAATCTCCCAATGACATACTAGGTACCCCCAGGCCTACAATTTATCTTAAAGTGTTAATCCAATATAAAAAAAACTTAAAATATATAAATATTGTACAGTGAAATAGCAAATGGCAGTAAATCAGAGAACATCAGCAGTTCTGAATAGCATCCTGAAGGCTGCCCAGCTTACTTGGGAGTTAGGCAGGGCTGCAGCACAAGGCTTGTCAGCTCAATCTGACCCAGAGTGGTTGCAAGCAAATTCACCCATTCAGTCTCAGTTGAAGCCCATCTGTCCATCAGACATGGAAGGAAAAAAGGCCAAAGAACAACTAACAAGGAAGAGGTGGGTTTTTTTCTTTTTCTTTTGCCATTGGAGTCTAGGTCTAGAGTGCACTCCAGCTATGTACAAGCTTGTAGCCATCATTAATAGTATTATGACTTTTATTTAAAACAAAACCAAGTTTAAGCTGAGATTCTTATAGAAGTAGCCTGTAAGTTCTGTGTTACTGAGAAAAAGAAAAAAAAACAAAATCAAGAACTGCAAAGCATGTGGCTTTTTTAATTAAGAAAAATAAAAAATATTTTCACTGAATGCATTATAACCAGGCACCGGCTCATTGTGCAATGCAAAGCTGTCCTAAAATTATAGATATCCACCAAGTTTAAGCTGAGATTCTTATAGAAGTAGCCTGTAAGTTCTGTGTTACTGAGAAAAAGAAAAAAAAACAAAATCAAGAACTGCAAAGCATGTGGCTTTTTTAATTAAGAAAAATAAAAAATATTTTCACTGAATGCATTATAACCAGGCACCGGCTCATTGTGCAATGCAAAGCTGTCCTAAAATTATAGATATCCATGTATTTTAAACTCTGCCCTAAAACCACGTCTATTCCTATACTCCAAGAGTATAAGCCAGATCAATTGTTTCAAACCAGATTTTCTCTAAAAGATCAAATTTTAAAACTTATGTTTTTCAAAGATACTTCTGACCCGTTTTATTTCTGAACATCACGAAATCAGTTAACTCTTTCTTGTGTCACAGCAAAGTGACTTTATTATTATATCTATCACCTTCCATGAAGGCTATTATTTGAAGGTTTGGAGGGTGAGGTATTCTTTTGCCTAAATAATGTATTGGACAGCAACTGTAAACTTTTGAAGACCCTCATACTGGGAATTTTGCAGAATTCTTGCTAACACTTTACTTTGTACGGAAAAGCTTTTGTCTGAAGAGTTCAAAAGGCTCCATAGCACACTGTCCATCCACTCAGCATTTCTTCCAGCCTCTGGTCACCAGATTCCTGAAGCAAACGTGGCATTAGCTATCTCTGAGAGACCCGCTTGGGTAGTAACTGGGTTTTTTTAGAAAAATAGGTTTAAAAAATGTTGCTGTTCAGGGGCAGCTGCAGTGTACAGAATTAGTCATCTCACTGATGGATCTAAGAAATGAAGTTTGGCTATAAACTTGAGAAGCCTACATACAGCCCTTCTCAAGCAATTCTAGCAAAGCCTTCCTTTTCTTCGAACACTGCATGCTAAAGAAGAAAATAAGGTCACAACCAGATATGTCAAATTAATTGCCTCCCTTATCTGAAAAAGTTCTTCACTGCTGCTGGCTTTCAATAGGCAACTAAAAGCTGTCTCTTCTAAGGCCTCCTATCTTCAATTAGCTAGTGCAGATACCTACACAAAAGAAACATTTAGTGACCAAGTCCCTCAAATCATACACGGAGATTAAAATCCTTTTTAGAAATGCCACTGTACTACTACTCTTCCCATCTCCAGGCTTTGCCTCTTCTAGTTGTTCTCTTGTCTTCGTTTTGACCTTCTGTGTGTGCGCTACTTCTAGGTTTAGTCGCACACTGACTGGCCTTGAATAAAGAGTAATATTGTCTGTTGAAAGCTGAAGTTAGTAAGGTGAAACGTATCAATAAATTCTTTACATATACCCAAGATTTTATTATTTTCCTTATATCTTTCACAGAAATCTTTGAGCCTGAATGTGTTCTTAGTGCCACTGACTGCAATGCTAAGCTCTTCTCAACTTACAATTGAGACGGAACGAGTAGACTCATTTAACACAGCGGCCAACTCCCTCTTGAGGCTCCCTATTTTCAGGTTACGGCTAAGGCAGGGCAGCAAGAAAAAACCTTACACACGCCTCTGCACACATCTGTTTCTCATACTCATAAACACGCAAGTTCTTACTGCAGGTTTTCTAGCAGTCTTTAGGATTCCAGTAGTAAAAAACCCGGTATCATTGCAGTAGTGAAAAATGTGGTATCACTGCAGCTAAGGGCTAAATGGAGCAGACTCTCATTTACTCTTAATACCACTCTTGCAGTATAAGAAAGCCCAGGAAAATGATTAGTAAATTGGTTCTATCACTGCGATGCTCTTCACAGTGCTAGACCCACAAAAGATGACTTCATTTACTTCCACTCTACCTCCCAGTTGAGGTACTAGACTCATCTTCATACTAGGGGAAGTACTATATTCTCTGCAGAGAACATAAGCCAAGGAGATCTCTGCTACCACTGCTAGTTGGCTTCTGGCTTTCAAACTAGCTACATGCAGGAGCACAGAGCTCTGCTGGAGCTAGTAAGCAAGGTCTGCACTGCTCTCTGTATCCAAGAGTTTAATGGCAGCTAAAGTATCTTCACGTGGCAATCCAAGGAAGGGACACTCTTAGTATGAGAACTGTCTGCTCTGTATCGACAGTGAATAGACCTACAGCACTGAGATCATCTCTAAATTAACAGACTCAGATAAATGACTTGGAAGAAGAATATTTTCATAAGCACCCATGCTTGTATACTAAAGGACTGTTGTACAAGATACCGTTCATGTTAACCAAATTTTCATAGCACAGCCCCCCCCTCCTCCCCCCGGCCTTCTTATTCTCCCCTCACAGGAATATTCAGACGTCAAGGTTTAAAACTCGCACTTGAACAGCTTGATTCAGCAGGTGGCTGGCTCAGGAAGGGTTACACTGCCAACAAACAGCGCTGCTCCATCCAGCCTTTGACAGTAATAGCAGTTTTCATTTGTTAGCACTTAACCACAAATCTTACCAAATAGTCTGAGGGTCAGGGCAGAGGTTCTGTCAGTGCCAAACCAAAAGGATTAGCCTTCTGGCGTGTAAGCCCTTGCCACAGATCATTATGACTCCAACAGCAAAGAATCACTGGACAGGCTTTTTTTTAAAAACAAAACAAACAAACAAACAAACAAACAACAAACACCCCCCAAAAAACCTACCACACATCTTATTTGCAAACACGCAGTATTGTGTGGAGAATAATTTTCTTCCTATTACGTTTTTTAATCATTCTATAATTTTGCATCGGGATTCAATTATTTTCTAAGATCTGTCAAATCATTGAAGGTCCAAAAGAGGATGTAAAACATCTAAATGTTCCAAGTTCTTTTGAAATTACTATTTCCTCTCCATTAAGTCCTACAGGACTTTTCTCATAAGAAGCGACAGCGGAAAAACTACCCATGAGCTCAGAGCGCTTTACAGTAGAAGACACTTAGCTGAAATCTCTCCAGGAATTGCTAGTGAAAGTGACAGAATAAACATTGTCTTCTCTTGGGTTTCATAAAAAATACTGACACCGGGATTTTATTATCAATCCTTTTTTTCCTAAAAATAATCCAATGTATAATAATAGGTTTTAGTACTAGAGCCAGCAGTAAATGAATACGTTTTACAGACTCCGTGCTTTATTACTGAAAGATGACTTGCTTTTCAGATTTTAAACTTAATCTTTTCCAGAGGACCTTTATATAGCAGAAAGAAAAGTCCATCCAATTTTCACTAGACGAGCTAAACTAGTTTCCCTTGGAAAGAATAATTTTAATCAGACTCGGTTAGCATGAAGGCATATGTGCTATTGTTTATGCCTAGAGCCTCAGGTCCTGGAATCATATTCAGATTCTTAACTGAACCCTCCCCCAAAAAATCCACAACTCGCACCTATACAGTAACTTATGTATGTTTTCATAGATACAACTATATGCAACTATGACATATACATTGTATATGTGTATATATATAAATACAAAATCTTATACAAAACAGCCCATACACACACAAACTTAGGCCAAGTTCTGTTTTCTCCTCACAGCGCTGCCATTCACCCAGCTTCAATCATGACGAAAAATGCAATTAGACTGGCCCTCTTCCTCTCCCGGGGTCTACCATTTCCCACACTAAAGAACAGCTATTCCTCCAGCGTATTCGATATGCACCAGAAAGGGAAGAATCGAGTCTCCTGAAAAGGATCATTTTGTCTGTTTCTAGTCAGTCTTGCAGGTCCAAAGTACCATCTGGAAGGTTAGATGTTTACCTACAGTTAATTTCTGCATTTACTGAGATTCACTCAGGTACCTTCTTATCCACTGACCATACCACCACTGGCTAAATAAGGTGAGCTTGCCTTTCATTTAATAAAATTAGTTCAATATTTAACATCGCACGTCATGAAGCTAAATCCTGAAATTGCAGAGAGCAGACTGGCCTCGATTATATTCTTTGTTTTAATGATTCAGAACCCATTGCCATCTAAATCTACTGCAAACTAAGTTTTCAAGCAGCATGTGAACAATAATATTTTCAAGAGAAACATTATTTCCATTACACAAAGACTTATCTTACATTTCTGTAAAGATTAATCACCTGAGAAATCCCCACACACATAAAAAATTTCCTCTGGTATACTTATAAAGAATGGCTCTTAAAATCAGACCTACAACTTACTTCTATTGCTACTACTCATAACTAAACATCTTTTCATTAGTTTCAATCATAATTAGTGCTGGCAAAAAACATTTAACTGTAAAAGAGAAAAAATCCTGTATATACACAACAGGCCAATTTTATTAATGTCTCTGCCAGCCACACAGAGGCCAGATGATCTTCGTGTTTGAGGAAATCCTCCTGAGTCACAATGTAATCTCTAATCTCTGCTCAAGTTTTGGAGAGAGGCAGTTGATGCTACTCCAGGTTTGTGACTATAAACTGATTCCACAGCACATTCAAGCGGTAATAGCGTTGGAACACGTTGTAAAGGTCTGGATCCAAACTTTGACCGACAAAGAGTTCAAATCCCAAGGAAAATATCAATTTCCAGAATAAGCTACTCATTGAAGACTCTCCTAATGTACTTATCCTTCAACCGCTCTAATAAATGTGAGTCACGTGCCAAAGAATCTTTACCAAAAACTAGAGACGTTTAGAGTGCTGTCAGTGTTATGATTAAAAAAAGCAATTATCAAAATGAGACAGATGTCCCGAATGGTTGCTCTAAAGCTCTGGATGTGCTGAAATAAACCAGTATCCCATTCTCAGACTTGAGACTTTGAATTACTGAGAAGCAGGCCATCCTTAGTGATGCGCGTCCTGGAAGTGTCAAAGCCAGCATGGCCTCTGGAAATGAATAAGCAGCAGATTTCTGTGCGCTGCAAGGGGAGGTACCCTCATATTACATATATTAGAGTGTGAAGTTAACAACCTGGTATAATCAGGATTCTTAATAAAGCTAGTAAATTTTTCAACACAGATGTTCCCACTGAGGAATTGGATTTAATCAAAAAATCTTGTTATTTTTCTAGGAAAAATGTTTGTCATATTTTTCAATGGCAGAAAAATATTAAGTGCGCTGCAAGGGGAGGTACCCTCATATTACATATATTAGAGTGTGAAGTTAACAACCTGGTATAATCAGGATTCTTAATAAAGCTAGTAAATTTTTCAACACAGATGTTCCCACTGAGGAATTGGATTTAATCAAAAAATCTTGTTATTTTTCTAGGAAAAATGTTTGTCATATTTTTCAATGGCAGAAAAATATTAAATTAGGGTAATTCAAAGTTCAGTTCTAGTTCTGTTTTCTCCAGAAGGGTATAAAACCTTTCCTTCCCTTGTGCACTTCTCTAAAAGGGTGAGGAAAGGCACAGAAATTTTAAATGAAGAGAAATAGAACTTCAGCTGGCATAGTGTTTTTAATAAGTTCTATTTTTCATTAATTATTTTTACTTCTTTCACGTGTCAAATGTAGAAAACCGTCTTTTTCATCACTTCACCCATCCATCAGAAGCTGTGGGTCCCCACAAGCTTAACAAAGTTTTTTTTTTTTTTTTTTTCAAGAAAGAAAACCGAGCATTACTACCACTTACTGAACAATCTTGACTGGTTACATGGAAAGTCATTATTTACAGGAAGCCTTTGCAAGGCAGAAAAAGACAAGACCCTCAAGCAGGGGAACTGGCTTTTGTTTGTCCCATAAACTTCGTGAGCATGCTGAAATAAGAACCAACGTTATAAACGCTACAGTGTTGGGCCTGTAACTCTGCCAAAGCGCCAACATCCGCATCCACTGCATCAGAGAGAGGTGGAGGATGGTCCTGGGTAAGATTCCTCCCACCTTCTGTAAGCTCTCGGCACACAGCACTAGCAGACCGTTCCCCTCCAGGGTAAGTCTTCTATTGCCACCAACAAATTAAATTAGCCTGGCAAATACCTCCACTGCATATTGAAATATCAAGATCTAAATATGCGTGATGGAGCAGTGGCTTACCAGTAGTTTACAGAAGAGAACGTTTTTCACTTCATCTTTTTTTTTGGTCAGAGTGGAGAGCAGTAGGTTGCTGAGAAACTGAATATCAAAAGCAGGCTAAATCAAGCTTTCAAGGTAAGGAACACCAGGCCAGAACCTACCTGAATAGGCTCACTTCTGCCCCTTCGTACGTTCCCAAGCTTTATAGCCTTCACTTGCACAACTGCATACTTATTTCGTACAGGGCGCTCTCCTCGTTCCGTATGTGACAAGCACCATACAACTGTAAACCTGCCGTTTCCCAACATTTGAATGCTCCATTTTGAAACCTCATTTCTATCAGTAATGTAATTGGTACACCGTATTGAGGTGCCTGAAAATAACATGGGTGGAAACCTGTAATATGCTGCTGACAGATCCTTTTTCTCAGTCTAAGTGTATAAGTATTCTTAAGACTGGCAAGAACATTACCATATCTCCAGTGTAGAAGGACAAGACTGATAGTGTGTTGTCAGGAAACCAATTGCAAACTAAATATAACACTTCTCAACGCGTGTATATCTCAAATTCATTAAATACATAAACTAGATAAAAGGGGTTATGTAACAGAAAACATAACCACCAGCTTTTTAAAAATCAATGTAACAGTAAAAGCACGTTTCACAATGCAATTAGCTAAGGTTGAATCTTGTATGTCGACTATGAATATTCTTCTGTGAAGTATGTAATCCCTAATAAGTATGAATTTCTCACTGCATACACTCACATGTAATATCAAGTTTAAGCATGTGTGATACGTGAAGAGGTCTATGCTCAAAAGAAAGTATCAAGTGTATATATTTAGATTGTTTTTTCCTACTAGACTGATCATACAAATTCAATCTTTTTATGCACTAAACATGCATCATGAAATTTACTTAGATGGGAACATAAACATTCCTGGATTATTGGATAGCCAAAATGTTACAGTGGATTGGATGAGAAAAGTCAGCTATAGTATTAAGCAAATGAAAGTCTTATTGCTGGGGGCTGCAATAATAACATCATATAATAAGTAACACGCACCAACAGGATCCCATTTTCTAGAAACAAACACATTTTAAAGGATTGTAGATAGTGGTGATACTGACATAGTAAAACGTATTCCATTAGAAGCAGATGCACTCAAACTAGAAGAGAGATCTCGCAACATTTGAAACTACAGCTTCAAACTTGAAGAGGTACAATGACATCATGCTAATTAGCTCGTATCATAATCATATTGGTGCACATTTCTACTGCAACTGAGTGATGGTGCTATAAAAGTACGTATTGTGAAGCCTATGTACATGTGTACACACACACACACCCCCCGTGGAGTCTCCATCCTTGAATATATTCAAAACTTGACTGTACAATTTTGCCTTGAGCAAACTGTAAATTGTCCTATTAACTGCATAAAATACAAATACTGTAAGACACATGAAAGGAAATAGAAACAGTTGCATACAGACAGGGCAAGCAGACCCTAAACCATTCTCTGTCAAAATGCAAGAATCAGACTAACATATTCTAAATTATTAAGGCTGAGAGAGAAAGAATTAGTTAATGGCACAGGGTTTTTTTTCCTGTAGTTTGATTTTTAAATGCGTGCAATTCTTTTCCTGATAATTCTGGCCTTTTCTGTAGCTGAAAAGGAGTTTTGAAATGGGGTCAATAGCCTATAAAGATGTTAACATTATATTTCAGCAGTTGGGTGAAGAAAGTCCTGTTAAGGGCGAACAGGGCCAAAAGGAAACAGGCTTAAAAATAATTCAGAACTTCACCAAGCTTTAAAAAAAAAAAAATCCAATTCAACTGGGTTCAAAAATATCCAACTCCTTTTAGAATGAATACAGGTATTTTTTGACTCCCTAGTAGATACTATGGACAAAACAATACCAGAAGAGTTTGTGTCTATAAAGTGCATATATACCATATTTATTTTGAGAGACAGAGAGCTCAAATAGAAACACACACAATGTCTCTAAAATAGCCAGTCATACACCAAACGATATGAACCAATTGCCCGTATCTCGTGTCACACATAACACTCCTTTTACATCTTTGTGACTTTAACATAGACCTCTGATAGCCTACTACAAGTTTAACTGCAGCACAAACAGAATAAATAAAAACAGTAATGGATGCAATTGTTTTATGAAATCAGATATACAGGAAGGCCTAATTTTTGCTCATTGCCACTGTTCTGAATTGGAGAAAAACTACAGCAGTTACCAATGTAAAGGAAAATGAGGCCAAAATTATTATGAAGTGGCTTTGGAAGAAGTATTCAGTTACCTTCCATCAAATCCAATTCTTTACTAGCACAGGTAGCTGCAGAGATAGCAAACAATTAACTCTCCTCTGCAAAACTGCTGGTCGAGAAAAGCTTTGCTCTGTTATAGTTGTATCGACACAGACAGCTAAGAAATTTCATCAGGAATAACCTGCTGCAAACATTAAAACGACACTGAAGAAGTCAACGTGGTCCCCGACTATTCCACACAGCTAATATACTTATGTGCTGCTAAGCACCTTGACAACACATGTGCAGCAGAAGTGTGAAGTCATGTATTAAGCAACTGGATTAAGTTCTCTGCAACTCTACATAATCTACCAGTGTCCTAGAAATAGCTGAGAAGGCAGCCTCTCTCTCTCCATCTGATCCTACACAACAAGCCATTTAAAACAACGCATTGTTTCTCCCTCTTAATGACATCTAAATATTATCACGTAACAGAGCTCGTACCTACCCAAGAACCCAGGCAGAAGGTCCACTGCTTGTGGCAAGACACTGAACTCAGCCCATTAAAACCCTTGTTGAACCACAGAGGCAATACAAATAATTCAATTTTAAGATGTCCTCTGCAGGGAAGGGTAGTTTGCCAGTAACAACAAGGGGCTTCTCCCTTTTCCTCCCAACCAGCAGCACCCATTAGTTATTTCTTGCGGAGCTTTACTGGTCAGAAAACTGTCCCAGTGCTCCCACAACAGCCCAGGACCACTCAGCTTGTGGTCTTGATCCAATTCACATTTAAAAAAATGTAAATACTGAGTTAGATATTCTTCCTTTCATAGTTGTAGAAGCAGGCAGAAAGGTGAAGTGTAGTGTCAGAAATTAAACACCCGAGTTTTATGGGAAATAAATGAAGTAGCTTGGATGTAACCTCCTCTTGATGCCAGAGAAACTGAAGGTAGTAAACTGCAGCATCAATTTTTAAAAGCACTTGGGGGATAATTTAAAGAAATACAGACCAGAACCTCAGGCTTCTGCTGCAGGAGAACTGCCAGAAGGGATAAGGAAAATTTAAGGACACACGCATAAACAGAACATATGGAGGAAGAGTTAACACCATGTTTCTAGAAGAAAATCACGAATCACGAGCTACTAGAGTTCTTGGAAAGAGTCACAGAGCATATGGACAAGAAATACATGCCTGATATAGTCTTGTTGGATTTCCATAAGACTTCTGATCACATATATCAGTGAAATTTCTTATAAAAGTAATCTGCCAGGGGACAGAAATATACAAGTTGAATCGGTTAAATGTTCGGAAATGAACGATACAAAAATAAACCCCTCATCTAATCCAGGAAGCCTCCAGCGCGGTCCCACTGCTCAAGCAGCAATCACGTAGAGATCATAGCATAGATTTCTACTAAAGGCTAAACTGTTCAACATATTCATAAATCATCTGCAAAAGGGGTGAGTAACAAGATGACAAAGTCTGCTTATGTTAATAAAGCATCTATAATAATAAAAACATAACTTGACTGCAGAGAATTGCAGAGGGTTCTCACAGTGCTGAGTGACTCTGATAGTCAGATAGCAGACAAAACTCCAGACTGATGAATGTAAAGTAATGCACGCGGAGAAAGATGATCCTAACTTTTTACACACAGTGATTGACTTTGAAACTGCTATTACCGCTCAGGAATGAGATTTTGAAGTTACAATCGACAGTCTGTAAACACATCAACTCAGTCTTCATTAGCAGTTTAAAAAAAAAATCAAATCAAATGCTAGGAATTATTAACAAAGGAATAAGTATGCTCCCGTTTCTCTCCATCACAACAAAGCTGTCATATACTAGAAAAAGTACAGAAGACAGCAAAGATTCAAAGAAATGAAATGGCTTTCATTCAGATGAACAACTAAATATATTTTCCAGTACTATGTCTGGAAAAGAGACAGCTAAGAGTATGAAGAAGATCTTTAAGATACTAGAAGTCATGGAAAAGTTAGATAGGAAACAAGTGTTCAATAGCTCTCATAATACAAGAGCTATGGGATGTCAAATGAAATTGCAATATGTAATTACACTGTAGAACTCATTGCCTTAGGATATAAAAGTTTACAAAGGTTCAGAAATGAAGTGGATCACAGGAAGAGTGAGGGAAATGTTATTAAGTGCTTATCTATCCTGCTCTTAAGTATTTTCCTAGGCATCTGCTTGTGCACTGCCACAAGTAGGATCTAGGTTTGGAAAACAGTATGAATTAGGCTATACTGGGCCAAACAAGTATACTACAACCCACTTCACGACACGTGGGAACTGCATTCTGTAAGAGATTTAACTTAGATGAAGTATTACAGTATATTCTGAGCAGTTTACAAACAATCAGAAAACAAGCCTAGGTGACACGGACTTCAACACGATGTTGGACGATTTCATTCTTCATAACAGAATGTTGTTTTCATCCTTTGCACCACAAGAACAGTAAGAAGAAAACTACTCAACAGACTCTTGCCAACTACAAATTACACAGCCACAAACTGCCTGAAAAGCCAGTGCACAAGTAGAGGCTGTAATGGGTTTGTCTACAGTTTTAGGAAAGCGGATTAAGAAATTAAATATGATGAAAACAGAACAATAAAGGTAAGATTGAAACAATCTTGTCCCAGTCTGGAAACATTAGAGACCTAAAAGAGGAGACAATATAGTACCAATGACTTTCCATACCAGCCGTTTCCTCTTACCAAGTACTAAGAACATTCCTTGTTTTATTGCTTTTTTTTTTTTTTTAATGTATAGGAATATGCTGCTGTTGAAGTCTTAGATTACTACTTTGTTTCCAGGATTAACACTGAAGCAACAAATATGTTCTCAGCCTTGCTTTAATTCTGGAGCCAGAGATGGCACCATCTGCTTTAACAGCATAGCTATGTATAGGAGATATTGTTATAAACTCATAACAGCTTGTTCACATTATTTATGTTTCAATGAAATCAAATCAATTCAAGGTAACAATTTGCCCGCAAAACGAAAGTCTCCAAAGCCAGGCAGTCCTACTGTGACTATTGGATAGCTAGGGAAATTAAGGCAACAGAACAAATATTTGTTTACTGACTCAAAACAAGAGTGGCAAAATGAGTAATATAACTTCATTCCTGTATTTAATAGTAAACCTTACTCTCTGCATAGCAGCCACATAACTTCCCAAACAAAGGAAAAGTCTCCATGACTGTATCCTGCAGCAATACGCATCATAGGCTTCTTTCTTCCGGACTCGATCCTTTAAGTTGGTCAAGTTCTGATTACCTGTGGAGAAGACAAGGGCACAGAGCAATATAACCTGCAGTTCAGACAACTTGTGATTTATTTCTGGTTCCACCACTGCCCTGCTCCATTGCCTTGAGCACTCACTCCACCTCACCTAGCTGAGCATGGCTTCATGTCCCACCCTCTGCCTCTAAATAGTGCCCTAAGTAGGCTGTAAACTCTTCTGGGTCAAGGATTGTGTTTCTACACTCTGCACCACTTAGCACAGCTGGGTCCCCGTTATGGTGAAAGCCCTTTGGCCTATGCCCAATACAAATAGGACATGACAAGGATCCCTTCATGTGTGCAGAGAGAGGAAGATAAAGTAATGGGCCACGGTTGAAAGGTAAACAAAAAAATCCTCTTTAGTTACACGTGGAATATTTCTGACACAGAAAAAGTATTCCATCTGCAAGAGAAAGACTGTCCAAAAAATACCACATGAAGGAAACCTGGATGGCTGTGTAACCACTGTAGTGTTACCAGGCAGGTCCCACTGGAAGCACAGACTGTTCTGCCAACACTAAACCACATGGCAGGGTGAGTGTGAAGGTCACTGAACACTCGTTGAATTCTCTCCCCCTCCTGAAACACCTGGGCTAAATAACTCTGCATCTGAAAGAAAAACAATAATTCACTAGCCATTCAACTTCCCTCTTCTGTGGGGGAATACATGGTGCTCTCAAGGCAGATCAGAGTACAGAATAAAACAAGACAAGCAAGCACACCTGTTCCCCAAGCTCAGGGCATTTGCAGGACAGGTAGGAAGAAGGGGGAGTGGAGCTGGCATATTCATGGGTCAGCTAACTTTTTATTTTAATATAGAGAACACAATGGAGAGTCTGAAGTATTTAGGAAAGGTCAGTATCCAGCCCTATCTTCACAAACCTAAGCAGAAATTAACACAAGACACCTTTAAGAACTTTTGCCTATGACTATGGAGTAAGGGACACTCTTTTTAGTGTGTTTGAAGAGGTCATGACTAGCAAGTAAACCATATGAAGTAGAGGTCATGCCACTGGGTGTATTTTTTTTATTTTCTTTGTTTTAAAAAAAAAAAAGCACTTTCTACAACTAATTTGAGCAACAATCTCTAAAATGGATTTCAGCTAGAAAGATCTTTTAAAATATACTGAGCATATATAAAACTATGTACAAACATTGATGACTTACTTACAGGCACTCATGCAAATTGAATGTTGTCCCTAAAATTTTTGACAGAAACTTAAAACAATGGGACAGTTTTCTGTGATGAGCATATCTGACACTTCAGAGGTTAGAACATATTCCAGGCTAGAATAAAAGTAGCACATGAAGGGCCATGGAGTCAGCTAACTGGAAGAAACGTTGCATCAAAGGCCTTATGCCACTAGTCCCACCGGTAAGTACACACTGTAGCTATGAAATATGGTAATATATGTTTTAAAACCTTCAAATCCCTCCTTTTGAATTTTTTTCAAACAAATCCGTATGTTTGACAAGTCAGTTCATTAGGGGAAGTGGGTCTTTACATTAGGAATGCTAAAGGTTTAAATACAAGAGGCCTTGGCAGGAAGAGCCCTTGTGGAAAGTTTTAAACACTAACACGGAGAAAGAAGAAAAAGAAAAGAAATAAGGCCATTAACAGCTCTACTGTCTCCCAGTACATTCCCCTGTATAAATGCTGGAAAATAAGCACATGGAAAGAAACGAGGAAATGCTCACAAAGTCCACGCTAGTTTCATGTCAAGAATGAGAGAGAGGTTCAGTGGAGATCTGGATTTTCCTGCATTCTTTAAAGTCAGCCCTACGAGACTCCGTTTTCGTTTCTTTTTCAGATTTAATAGGTTTCTGAGGGATCGCCTCAGGAAACCTTCTATGAAAAATACGGACTTTTAAACCTAGAATATTGACAGTAATGTAATCAAAGACAGACATGGGAGCTCACTCAACCTTACTACAAATTAATACCACAATTTAAACTGTACTGTCAACACTGCAATATCCCTTTTAAAAAACAAAACACCAACAGTATAACTTTTTGATGTCTAAGACATGTTTATATATACACACTGTATTTAGGATAGAACTTTTTTTAAAATTCAAATGCACTTCCATTCAAAGACCAAGTTTCATTACTTCAATAAGAGCAAGATCAGATGATAAAACTAGCATATAATCAAGTTGTGCATGATTGCATCACTAAGTGCTTCTTCACAGCTGTAGCTTCACGTTACAGTGACAGATGAAACAATCCCCATTAACATGCCCTAGAACCAAAGCTACAGTATGACTCTGCCTGTTCTCAGCAGCAGAAAAGGATGTCCAGAAATCAAACTAAAACCAAGAGCCTCAATTTTCAGTTTGCAATTTCCTCTGTGAAGAGATCAGGCGATGCCTTTGGTTTGAGCACCCAACTAACTTCTGAGCACTCGGACTGCAGCCTAATCCTGTATCTCAAGTCAATCTCCTTGAGGGCATTAAATGCTTTGAAAGAAAGGTATTTATACCAACACACGCACAGAGTTCCCACAGTCATATCATTGCACAGTGCCTTGCGTCAGCATGTGTGAAGAAATGCACGTAATATGGGTGTAGTGTAAACAACTAATTAAATGAGACCACTCCTATTTTGCCTATACCAGCAAGACAGCCATAGCTAACTTTTAAAGTAAGTCCTCACGTCCACACAATTAGCCACCACAGGTTACTTGCTTCTAACGCAGTGCCCATTTCCACACCAAGTATTACAGTAGCATGCCTGCATCCCGCCATCGATAAAATTACATACAGAGCTTGTACAGAGCTCCTGGCACAGCTAAAACAAGCACAGCAGAGAGCAGAAATAAAACAATGGGATTTTACAGGGTGTTTCTCGTACTCTGGTCTACCTCAATATATTAAATCTGCTTCTTACTGTTTAAATGGACAGCAACACCCCATCCCCCGTAGCCCACAGGAACCAAAGGTCATTTGGTATGTCAGGGAAAAGGCACATTTTCAATATTTACAGTAATTGGGACCTTTAAGCTGCAAGTACTACATTAGTCACCTCCATACTGGAATACCTTTCCCATGCAGCACAACATCCAAAATATGTAAGGAAATGGCAATTAGAGCTAACACCAGGCCAACCTCACAGCATCACAAGGTTTGCAACCACTCTCCACAATGTGCTCCAGTTCATGAATAAGAGTTTGGCTTTGTCTCCTGTAAATTTAAACATACTTCGCCTTCCCCACCTCAACGGTATCAGATTTTAGGTTATTTTCAAAACACCAAAGACAATAAAAAATGTTTCTATAAGTACATTAGCAAGAAAAGGAGGGCTAAGGAGAATCTCCATCCTTTATTGGATGCAGGGGGAAATATAGTGACAAAGGATGAGGAAAAGGCTGAGGTACTTAATGCCGCCTTTGCCTCAGTCTTTAATAGTAAGACCAGTTGTTCTTGGGGTACCCAGCCCCCTGAGCTGGAAGACAGGGTTGAGGAGCAGAATGAAGCCCCCATAATCCAAGAGGAAACGGTTAGTGACCTGCTACACCACTTAGACACACACAAGTCTATGGGGCCAGATGGCATCCA
>NW_008794881.1:46831-54325 GCF_000699145.1 Aptenodytes forsteri | reverse complement strand
ACAGGCTGCCCAGGGAAGTGGTTGAGTTACCATCCCCGGGGGTATTTAAAAGACGTGTAGATGCGGCGCTTAGGGACATGGTTTAGTGGGCACGGTGGTGTTGGGTTGATGGTTGGACTTGATGATCTTAAAGGCCTTTTCCAACCTAAACGATTCTATGATTCTATCCTTTTTAAGCAATGGAGAAGTGAGTAAACCTGTGAATTATATGTATTGGCTGCCTCTGAAATAGTACTTAGCCCTGAAGATAAAGATCTACTTCTAGAAGCAACTCAGTTTTACACAAAGCATCCCTTTTCCTCCTTTACCTCCCTTTCATCCCTTTTCCTTCCCCTCACCCCTCCCAATTCGATGAACACACATCGAATGGATAAAGCAGTTGAATTCATTAACATTTAAGTTAGTTCTTCCAGATAGTTATGCCTTATATAGAATAAGCAAGAAGTGAGAGTATTTCAAATACGAACTGCTGCAAGCCTGAGTCCTTTTTTTTTATTTTGAGAACAGTGTAATATGCAAATATGGCACTGCAAAGGACTCCATTTAAGTAAAAACTCATCACCTTGTGTCAAATCAAAGGTTTTTTCCTCCTCATCCTCTCGGTACAAGCATTCTTCATGTGAATTTGTGATCTAGCTAAAATATCTTGCATTTTTTACAACAATGGGTAAAAAAAGTTACATAAACGCACTTTAAAGCTGAATAAAGTCTTGTAACACACAGAGCAGCCAGTGTTCACAGTGCCCAAAATGTACAAAATTTATTGAATCATCAAAACAACCTTCCAATTTGCTATCGCTATTCCTTCACCTTCCCACACTGCATTTCACATTATCATCTTTTAAGTGCTTACATTGGTTTGCGTTTTTTTGTAGGACGTGAGGGAATCAAGGGGTTATGTTTAAAATTTAATGCAGGGAGGTTGATACTAGAATCATCTGTAGCCTGAAAAAGGTACCAAAATCCAAACCCTACTCAGCTCTGGACTGCAATCTGACACAGACTTCCTAAGTGCATCTGGGGAAGTCATTTAACCTCTCTGCCCCATTTATACCACCTACCAGCCATTTTACTTCTGTTCTAATGCTACAAAAGTTACTGACATTTAAAGGGAAAAATCTGCATTACTGGAAATGTTCAAAGCTATATGTACTCCTCCATCTTTCAATTCTCTGAAGAGCTACAGAGTCTGGACTGAAAAAGGGATATTCTGGAAGCAGTCAAACAAGACTGCCTCTACAGGCAAGGTTTCTACAAAGAAATGGGAATTCTGGGGGGGGGGGAAATCTAGGCAATGGAAGACACCAGACATTAGATGCAATACATATCCTAAAGACTGCTGTAAAAATAGCAGCTTACCATGCTGTACCTTTGGAAAGTCACCACAGTGTTACCAAGCGAAAAGGGCCACTCTGGGACCAGTTTTTACCCGTAATACACGTCTGTAGTTCATTTACCTGATGAATCGAAATTACACAGCCTCTCCCCTGTGATTTCAGCCTCCTTCAACTAATCCTGATTAGTCTTCCCAGCACTTCTTATTTAATGGTTCAGACTGGCAGCACCTAACTCAAGGGGTTAGTAATGGTGTCAAGTCACCTAATGCATACCTGAGAGAAATAATTAGACAGAGTCCCTTGGCACAAAGGCAGACACTAAGTGAAGCAAACACAGTGACAAAGATAGAGGAAAAAAAAAACCCAAAGTCTACTGCTTTCACACTAGTGTAATTAACGGAAGAAGCTCACTCACCAGAACCTAACAGGTAATTCTAGCATGGACAATGGAAATGAAAAACTGCAGAAAAAGACAATGTACACCCAGCTACGCTTACAGCACGTGCTTTTATTTGCCAAAGAAATTTAGTGTTCCGTAGCAACCGACTAAAATAATTTCCTTGCACTACTGCAAACGTTAGCTTTTTCATTTGTAATTATGGCACGCCAATACTATTTTTAGTTTGCTTTCATGAGGATCCCTATATTTGTAGAAGGGACTGCTTTGACCAAGAGCGCAGATATTTCTTTTTTTCTGCAAGAGGTGAAAGGATTGTTTTAAAATAACCCTTTCACACATAAGTAGACAAAATAATTGAAATAAAAACTGATTATATAAGACTTCTAATTAACCCATTTGTCACCAACCCATCTGTTACCAACCAATCTGGTCAATTCATTAAAACGAATTGCCTCATTACATTTAGCACAAATTATGAGAAGTATGAAGCTTTAACACTGTAAGGCACCCGAAAATCTTCCTTCCTTGCGGAAAAGTTCCTAGTTGCCTAGAAAAGCAATTAGCAGCACAGGCTGTTCAGTAGATCATTCACTCCATCTTTTGGCCGAAGAAAGGACTGCAATGCTATTGGGTTCCCTCTTCCTCCCCCACTCTACCAACTTGGAAACCCAGACTGCTGTAGATACAACAGGCCTTACAACATTGTTTGTCCCACAAGCTGAAAGCTTATCACTGAACATCTGACATTTAGAAGATAAAATTAGATGTCCAATAGTGATGCCTTGCATAAAACGATGCTGCTCAAGAGCACCGAGTCTCAGCTAAGAGCTTCATGCAGTGGTGAACTGGAAGTGACTGCAAGTTTCCAGGCTCCAGCCTGATAGGTCTCCAGAGGTCTCTGTCCTCACTGAAATAGCCAAAAGTTTTTGCTGACTTAATTCATTCGAATAACAAGATCCATACCAAAAATAAGAAAGTCAGAACATCTTTAAAGGCACTTTAAAAAAACATAAATTAAATAATACTTTGACGAACATTAAAATATTTTTACAGATGAAGGAAGCCACCTCATTCATTATTCACTGATAATATTTCCTGGGGGGGAAAAATTCTTTTCCTACCAAGTCTTTCATTAGCAGCCATGCAAAACCAAAACAATAAACAAAAATGCAGATTTATTAAAAATAAGCATGTAATGATGCTTTTTCTAAGCTGTAGAAAAATAAACAGAAGGCTGACAGAACAACTAAACAGTTAACACAGCATTTTGAACGCACACTTACAAACAGTTTAAATAACGAAGACAATACCCAGCCCTGTAAACTTCCAAAAAGCTACCCCATGGACCACCACGGAAGAAAATAAAGTCATTTAAGGTAAGTGTCGCTTCTCTTTGTTATGGGAAATACTTTCATATATCTGTTAACAGGACATGGCTATTATACTGTATGGCTTTAGGCCATATTAGCATTATGTGCAGTAATATAACCCATGATTACAGAAAGCAGATAAATGGGCTTACATGGAGGCATTTCCCGGTATTCTTCATTTGAATAACACCCATTTTCTTCAGTTACCGTAAGACAAAAACATTAAGAAAGTCTTATTCACAAATCTATTTATGGAAATATAAGAATTGAATGCTCCAGTAAAAAGCTAAATTTTTATTAAATGTGTTCTCAGAACTCCTGATTCTCTCAATTTAAGTAGCCCTAATTCTGCAACAGAAACCTGGGACAGAAATACCCGTGACCGGAGCAGAAGCCACACCACTCATCTGAATTCCGATGCCAGCTTGATCCCTGATGGCACCTCACACTCCTGACAGGGAGGAAGAATTTTAGGAGCCTAAAATTTGACTAGGGCTTACCTGTAATTTTAGAAATGAAAAGTCCACAGAGAAATTCTTGATTGACTGAAAACTGTTTACATAAAAACAGCTTGGGGGAGAAGAAACACTTTGTACTTCACAGCTATAGATCAGATCACAGAAATGGAAAAAAAATGCACAGCCTCACAGGTATTTCCAGTCAGTAGCAAAGCCTACTTTTACAAATGGAGGTCACAAATAATAGCTTTGTTAAATCATTCAACTATGACCAAAATTTGAGTCAAATAAAAATTTTATCTTCATACTGAGAAGTAAACAAGAAACTATAAGCAGGTTAATAAACTCTTCATTACTCGAAGAAGTCAAACATTAATTAACAAAATTAATTTCACGTTTTTATGCTGGAGGATACAGCCAGTGAATCTCCTACAACAGGTGAAAAAGAGAACCCAAAACCTGGGAGAGAAACATCCAGAGAACAAGGGAATCTAATGGCTGGCAATCAGGTTCAGTGCTAAGCAAATGCAACTATTGAAAGGGCAGGATATGCAGGCAGAGATGGAGGGAAAGGGAAGGTGGGGAAAAAATAACAGAAAACAATATACTGTGTGGAGGGGAACAAAAGTGTATCAGGTTAAAGCCATTAAAAAAACACAACTGTGCTGAAACACAGCAATTGTGATAAATGTCACAGAGATGTTACGTATTACAAACAGCCAAGGAAATACTCTCAAGTTCACAATTCATGAAGTAAAATGCCTCCAGTTAGGGAAAGATCAACACAATTTCAAAACAGGCAGATGTCTAAGGAAAAGCCAGACACACACACACACCACACACACACAAAAGTGTCGTTTAGTTTTTACTATTAGGAATCATTGCTCTTTATTGAAAAGGCCGAGCTAGCTCTTCGGTATCTGGTACCAGCTGTTGATGCCATGTACTTCGCAAAGCCTTTTGCAGGTTACTTAGGTTAAAAGGAAACTCAGTGAAAGCTTCCCCATTCCACTGTGCTTAGAATCAGAAAGTTCATCTGTTGACTGTGAGAAATATTTCTGTCATGCCTCAACTTCGCATTTCATTTCAGACTAGGAGCTCCAAAGGGCAGGTTTAATCAGAAAGCCTGACTGGCAGCATCTGCCAAGACAATACATCCTTATGGAGCCAATGAATCAACCCTGTCCCTTTTAATTTGGGTTTAAGCATCAGAAGAATTTTGGATAATACTTATAGCATGTTAAAATTCTTGATTGGGAAATGGAAAGGGGAACAGATTTTTCCAGCACAGAGTTCCAGCTATACAATCTACAGTATGTTCTGCATCTCTATGTAGGCCAATTTTACCGCCTCTCAAACATGAAGGCTTTGCTGTCACTTCCAGAGATATCTATTCCAGATAGATTTAAATGAGGAACAAATCAGAAAGTTATAACTTAAGAAGAATTCCTGCCAACTGTTGCAATTTTACCATACGCCAGCTGTACTGTTAACCTATCACACCCCTTCCCCCTTTTTCACGCCTTTCAGGTTCTTGTAGACTGCCACAATCCCTTCCCATTCTTGCACGTATTTAGCAAAGGTCTATACAATCACCTCTTGCTGTGACGCCAGCTGCAGGGCAAATCCACAGTGCAATCTAAGCACATACAATTAAGATAGACATTCCAGAGCTAGTATGCAAAAATAAGCTAAGTAGCAAGATAGTTGCAGCTGCATAGGTCCCAGCCCAGCCTACCTAAGAGCCCCAACCAGGTCAGGTGCTTGCAAACTTGAATGAATCCAGCACTCTGAGCTGTTACCAGTACTGGGCTAGCTACACCGGATTTAGCTTGGCTCTATTTTCACAAGTCGAACTCATGTCTTGCTGTTTAGATGCAGCCTGAAAAATTCCAGCCCTGAAAAGGGTGCAGTTTTTTTAAACTTTCAAAGCTTTTTTTCTCCCCAGCCTCCTTCCATGCTTTACCCACTTTTCTGATAATTGTAATTTTGTCAACTCTGTAGTGACGAAATGCCCTGACCAGAAGCCAAGTTCTAGCTGCAAAGTCACCCATATACTGCAACAGGAGACGGTTCTTACAGTTAAATCACCTATCCACTTACTGCCTTCTCTTTGCCCTCCGGGAACGCTGGTATCTTCAGGAGTTGATAACAGTTTCACTAGTAAAATTAGGTGCTTTTGGTTTTAAATATATCTATCAGCATCAGGATCTGAGCAGTTCTTGTTAACAGAGTCCAAAGATTTTCACATTTGTCTTGAACCTTCCACCATTAAGAAGTTGTCCTGGTTTCGGCAGGGATAGAGTTAATTTCCTTCCTAGTAGCTGGTACAGTGCTGTGTTTTGGATTTAGGGTTTTACCCTTCTGATTCTCTCCCCCATCCCACCGGGGGGGAGTGAGCGAGCGGCTGCGTGGGGCTCAGTTGCCGACTGAGATTAAACCACGACAGAAGTTGAATCAACTCATTTGACAGGCTCACTCAGAGCAAAAACTTGGTTTTCATGCCTATCCATAAGCACAACAGCTTTGCAGATTTGAGTCCGCTCCTGCTTTTAAGAATTCAGCAGTAAGATGAAGCAATGAGAGACAATTGGATAGATGAAACACAAAAGGGAACAAGATAAAACAGCATTTTGCAACAGAGGCAAACTCACTGGGAAAAAGTCACATTAACGTAGAACTAGAGGAAGTCTCTTCAGTCCACGTAATCTCCAGTACTCCGTTTGCCAGCTCTAAGGCACTAACATGTCTTCTAGCCTCTTATATCACTTTCTTCCATTACTCATGAACCCTGACAGTTCAGAAATTTTTTTCTAGATCTGGATTTCCATCTTGTGTTTGAAGGTTTTTTCCACTACAGCTCTACAAGGTGAGTGTATTTAACTATTTTCAACAGCTGGTTTCAGAACCCTCTGCCATAAAACAAGACAAAACAACTGCTATCACCTCCCTCCCCATCACCCAAGGCAACAGTGTGGTTTTCTTGTTCATTTTTCCAGCTCACCATCCCTGCTTGCCTTCTCATTCCCCTTTAGAAGATGGCTGCAAAAGGACTGCATTTCTGTATCTCAGAAGAAACAGGAAATATACTTTCTATACAATGCAGGATCACCCACTCAGACAAGCACACACAACTGTCCAAACCGCAGCACCTACAGGCAGCAAGCTTTCAAACACAAGCATGAGCATAAAAACGGATGAGCAAGAGCAAGAGCACACAACACTGAAAGGAGCAGAGGGAAATCAAGAGCACAAAACCTACTGAGCAAATGCTAGCTGATAAAACGTTTCTTTGATAGCTTCCTAACTGCTCTCTTCCTGTCTTATTCCCTTCTTGTCCATTTTGGGGAAAGAAGAGTTGCTTTTCTGACGCTATTAATACACCACATCATCATGACGGCCTCCTGGTATGAGGTTCAGCACCTCCTCCATCTCTCATTTTGGGAAAGCAGTGGTTGCCATTAGGGATCCTGGATGTGGTCTAGGATAGCAGAAACACACCTCTTCATCCAAGAACCAAATCATTTTATGTCAGTCAAAAACATATTAGCTACCTAATAGGTAGGAGGAAGAAACGCACTTTTAGGAAAGCCAGTATGCATTACATACAAGGTCCAAAACTATGCCTTTAAGAACCCAGACCTGCACTTGGGGAAGCAACATGAAGGTGCAGGTGTGTAGCCAAACAAGGTAGTAAAGAAAACAGACTTTTAGAAGAAACAAGACCAGGAAACAGAGCAAACGTCCCCAAAACAGAAGCAGTGATATGTTACAAAAGGGTATCAAATGCATTTAAAAAAAAAAAATTCACCTAAGTTCAAAATCCTTCTTTTATAACTATCTTTTTATACCTGATGACTGTCAATTTGGCTCTTCAAGTAACAAATACCCTAAGGAAAACAGACTCTTGTCTAGTTCATAGGTTCTAC
>NW_008794881.1:45130-46792 GCF_000699145.1 Aptenodytes forsteri | reverse complement strand
TTATTCCTCTTTGATCCTTAATACACATACAGAAAAAAGTAAAAGTATGAAGTCAGTTCAACCGCTCTTCAGTAGTTGTGATACAGCAATAGTCCTGCTTTATGACTTTAAACAAATTTTAAAAGTTAGAAGAAAGCTGCCAGGGAAAAGAGAAATTATGAAATATTTTGGTATCCGCACCCTACTTCTAAAACATAAATCACCCAAGAGTCACACCTTCAGAAAGAAAAAAAGCCTAAGAGAAACCAAATACTTACCGGGAGAGATACTTTTCATGTTGAATGCCCAAGCCATCAAACCAAAGTTCAGAAGAAATATTTTGGGTTGACAACTTGAACTGAATACCGAGCCATATATTCCTTTCCTCTCTACATATATAAATACAAAGTACAGTGAAAGCGCAATTGTGCAAAACAAGGACAAGCTATTCTAAGCGCACAGAAAGTGTCAGGATGATAAACCACATAAGCACAGAATTAAATCAAAGTTAATGGCCACTAGCTGGTATTTAACTTACTTTCATTTCTCTTTTCTTTCCATTTTTCCACCTAGCCTGCTCGGCTGATAAAATTGCCATTATAAGTGAGAAGCAAAGGCACGATTCAACGCTACATCAATTATTATGACTGTATTGTGACATACTGGTATTCAGCTGATCCCAGAAGGCTACACTGATGCCTTGGATGCAATTAATTTTTGATTGATCTAACTCACTCCAGTACTGCATATAAAATGTTCATAGACATTTGAATAATTCTATTATATGTAGGAGATTACTGCACAGAGATCATTTGAAATTAATTGCCAAGTTATTTTAGTAAATGTAATACACCATTCCAGTCCTATTGTGGTAACAGTTATGTAATTGCTTTACAAAGTAAACTAATGAAATAAATGAACTCTGACTAATATGTGGCATAACAGGGCTGAAGAAGTGAAATCACACTGTAGATTTCTTATCTGCCTCTACAGGGTTGGGGGTGGTGAGTTAACTTTACCATTGCAGAACTGAATATGAGAAGAATGACCTCATAAAAAGGATTTTGTTTCAGTGGCTGGAGGTGACCCTAAGGGGGGAGACTTTTAAAAGAATTGATAGAAGACGGCTACTCAATACCTTAAGTGTTTGCAAAACCCGAGGACAAAGAAACCATCATTATCGCAAGGGGTTGCCAGCATGTGTTTTGTTTTGTGCGTGTGTGATGAGTTTTTCTCAGGACTAAGTATCATTTAGCAATATCCGCTACATACAGAAAGTTAATTTTACATTAAAGCTGGCTATCACCCAGTTAAGTCACAGGACACACTCAGTTTACAGGACAGCTTTGACATTAACTGTTGAGACTTTCAAGTGAGCCAGATTGACGAGTTGGCTTTTAGCAAGAAGGGTAAGAGTTTGAAGGTCTGGAAGTCAGGACCTAGGGAAAGCAACTGCAAAGTTAAAGCAAACCAGGCACAAGAGGGGTTTTTAGCAGCACAGGAGAAAAGTGCTCATTTCTGGTGGATGAAAAGCTGGACATGAGCCAGCAATGTGCGCTCACAGCCCAGAAGGCCAGTTGTATCCTGGGCTGCATCAAAAGCAGTGTGGCCAGCAGGTCGAGGGAGGGGATTCTGACCCTCTGCTCTGCTCTGCTGAGACCCCACCTGCAGCACTGCGTCCAG
>NW_008794881.1:28436-44873 GCF_000699145.1 Aptenodytes forsteri | reverse complement strand
GAGAGGTGGTGGATGCCCCATCCCTGGAAACATTCCAGGTCAGGTTGGACGGGGCTCTGAGCGACCTGATCTAGTTGAAGATGTCCCTGCCCATGGCAGGGGGGGTGGACTAGATGACCTTTAGAGGTCCCTTCCAACCCAAACTATTCTATGATTCTGGAGGCTGACTGCAACTGCAGTCTCCAACTCTCCCCTGGGAGCACTCCATCCATATTTCAAATCATTACTCCAAAGTAAAGAAACATGATACTGTGATACTTTCAGTAGGGTCAGTAGCCCAGAGAGCCACAGGTGTCAATACTGTCATTGTAAAACATTTCTCTTAACTCTGAACCTTGCCTCCAAGGATGTCAGAACACTTCCTGCCCTCAGCAAATGTTCACTAGAAATTACAATTTAAAATTGTTACTAAAAATGCAGAAAAAGACATCATGAAATGGAAGATAAATACTTTATGTTTCTTACTTTTTTTATTGTAGATAATTTCTTTTTATAGATGAAGTTCCCTGATAATGATCTTATAATTTAATATCAAATCCTTTTTCAATGTTAAGAGGGATTGGATCTGCTCAAGTCCCACATGACTTAAACTCGCACAAACTCACTCATAAAGAACAACAGAAAAAGAAGAATCTGCAAAATGCTGATCTCTACTTTTATCCTTACCAAAGGACAGACAGGTACAGCAAGCTGTCTTAGCAACTGCTCCAAGACCTGACAACTTGCACCAGCGTTAGATTGCTTAGGGAATTTATTTCAGCTACTCTTTTAGTCACAAGCTCCCAGCTATACTACAGTAGACTATTTTGGCAAGCATAACTAGACTGATATTTAAAAAAGCAGGAAGAAAAGAAGGAGTAAGAGAAGCAGCATTCTATGGAGGGGAAAGGGACAAACGAGGGAGTGAGCAACGAAAGGAAAGCGAGTCTCACCTCTGAGATTGTTTTAGCAAAAAACAGGAAAACGCGGAGCATCATTTGGATTCTTTCTCTAGGTGGGGATACACAGACCATCTCTGTTAAAATCAAACACAGCAGCATCACCGTGAATCCCAGCAGACACTACTAGGCATAAACAAATGAATAGCCTGTTCCCCCACTAACTCTCCTCTGTGTTTGCAGGACTAGAACTTACTTATTTGCTGTATCGTGTACAGATTTTTAAAAGGAAGGTATTCTTTACATGCTTCTTCTCAAAAACATTTTTCATGTGGATTAATTTGGGGTAGACAGTCTGAAGATTTTAATCACAACCCAGACCGTGTAATCTATGGGGAACCACCACTCCTGCAGACTGCCAGAAGCTGTGGTTTGTGTGACACTGGTAGTGCTTAGGGCTGATTAAAAAACTTGCTACATTTCACATGTGACTTACTACCATTTATAATATTTTTAAATGAAAAAAATAGCAGCAAACTATCCACAGGAAAACACCTTCAATATCTTTTCACAAGTCCTCCAATGTACCAGGGCTACAGATGAATATCTTTTTTGTCAAAATGTGTGTAAGTTACTAGTCATATTAAGAAGCGAATTTGACTCTGACTCTGCAGCGGGCATGATAGTCTCCAAATTCCAGTGGCAAAAGAACTTTTGCCCTGTTTACCCAAAGAACCATAGCTCCAAAGAAGCCAGAGTAAAAATGAGAATTTACACGGCAGGCTTCTTCAGGGAGTCTGGACTATCTGGCAATGTCACTGAAGACCAGGATGGGCAGAGAATAATTGTCATTCTAGGAAAAATATTTGTTCAATTGCTTTACTGTTACTGGGGCACTAACATTTTTGTTAGAAAAACCTAGCAAGCGGTCGTGTTTTGAGTAGCTGGCACAGCTACCAAAAGTAGTGCCATCGGGAAGAATGAAAAAAGAATCAGCTGTCTGGATACCCACACTGGCCTGCCAGTGATCTGATCTACCAGGTAGCCCAGGGAAAAGCACTATTTTTCTGGCCAAGTTTACTCCTATGTAAAATGGGCCACCCCCCTCACAGGCATCAGTGCAGGAAGAATTCCCCATGCTGTCATTGTGGCACATTTCATAGAATCATAGAATATTTCAAGTTGGAAGGAACCCAGTAAGGATCGAGTCCAACTCCCTGCTCCTCACAGGACTACCTAAAACTAAATCATATGTCTAAGAACGTCGTCCAGACGCTCCTTGAACTCTGACAGGCATATTAATACTAGCAGCTGCTAGTAGTCATTAGCACTTCTTGTTTTGCAGGATCACAGCTTTATTTGAGGCTGGAATTATCTTTGGCTTTAGAAGATATGAAAAGTTGGTCAGGATCCAAACAGGTAAAGCAGGTATCTAATGGTGTCAATGCTTTAAACATACAAGTTACATATAAGCTTTTCCTAATTATTTGAATGTTTTGTCTGTAAAAAGCATCGGCGCAAAATAACAACTTTATATTGTGGTGCAGTCAAAAAAATGAAAAACCCAGAGACTCCCTTGTCTCTGACACACAAAGGAAATCACCCCAAGGAAGAGGTAAGAAGTTATCACAGTTACTACTAGCCCAAGGAAGCATGGTACAGGAATCAAAGTCAGTTCAGATTAACAACAGGGTGAGGGAGATTAACCAAAGCTAAGTACAGGGTTAGAACCCTTAATGTCTCATATGGATTGTATTAGCTAAAAACAAAATGTAGGAGCAAATGTAAACTATTACAGGAGTTTAAGAAACCTTAGTCACACGCCTCCAGAATACTGCCTGTAAAATCACTGGCAACACTGAAAACATGGTAAGGAAAAAAAAAGTTGTGGAGCTCGTGAGGTGGAAATTCTATCACAAAGAAACAGCTCCACCTTATGTTTGAGCAGCACGAGTATTTTGTTCAAACGTACCTTCCAAGCATACATCTAGGGGAAATCCAGCTAACGCAATCCATAGAACAATGGTCAAAAAGGCATCATTACAGCATCTCTGCTCTGGAGTTATTTTTTCCACTCCAGTGTTTGCAGTATTACTGGTGGTAATAACTATGCTCTCCACAAAACAGATGTTGTGTCATGACCTGTTTACTTTTCCAGGCTGAATTCAATGCCAGCAGTCAATTTTCTAGTGACAAAACAACATTATGTTCAGCTGCAGTATTTTTCCACCTAATTCACAGCTGCTGAGAAAAAAAAAAATATCCAAACAACCAGTCAGAACCCTTCATAAACTGTTCAAAGTTACCAGGGAACTAGTTGTAGGTAGTATATTTCAATTCAGGTGACAGAATCCATTTGTTATTGGAAAAGTATATGTGCTTAACACCTCCTGGCTTTGATCCTTTCTTTTTCAGACTTTACTTCAGCACCAGATGATTTGTAAAACTTAACGAACTGAAATTCATGCCCAAAATAGGGAGGTATTTTTTAAACAGTCTTTGCTTTTTCTTTGCTGTGACCAGATGAATACCTTCCTACCTTCAACACAAACATTTAAGTCCAGAATTAGGTAGTGGAGCGCAACTGTGTCTAAACCCTGTTCTGAATTGCTATACATGGACTTTGCTCAAATAATACACTACGCTGCTGAAGTATAAACTGGAACATGCATGTAAACATTTCACAGTTCAGAGTGCAAAAAGTATCTCCTTGGGGTCCCGTGGCCCATACAGCAAAAGGACTTGAAGGAAAACATAGATGGCATCAAGAGAGAGCGAAGAGTGGGAACAATCAGACATAATATATGGGGGGGTGTTAATTTTTGTTGTTGTTGTTTTTGCCAAGATGATGCTGTTGGCAATGGCTGGCAGTGTATCAAAGAACCAGTGTGTACCACTCTGGGGACAGTCTGGAGGGGGAAAAAAAAGGGACATGCAATGAATTATTTCACTCATACAGAAATTAAGAAACCTGTAGCATTCTTTAATAATCAGTCTTGATTTGCCAAAAACAATACAGTTCAGCAAAGGCACTCTATATAGAGCCTTAAACAATTTCTCAAGTGATCTTCTAAAAGGAAGTAAGAAAAAAGTTAAGTCACTCCATACATGTATCAAAAGAACGGCACATTTTTACATATAACCAGTGTGTCATGGCCCATCAGGAGAAGCAGAGCGCTATTTCTTTGGCCAAAGGTTATCTCAGTCCCTTTGCCTAATCCTGACTTCGTAGAAGTTGTCACAGTCACAAAGATCCTGCGCATCCTGCCACAGAGAACAAACAACAAGGAAACAAAAAATAAACCATATAGTTTTACAAATTATTTCAGAGGCGAATTTGCAAGCTACCCCTGGCCTTCCATAAGAAATGGTCTCCAGAAGGTATTTAGCAGAACTGCTACTTTAAGAAATATTTACAAATACATCAGTGCAAACTGGATTTCACTGATGTTTAATGCTTGCTGTGTAGTAACAGAAACATTTCCTTTGGTCTGTGATGTTCTAACACACATACATATTTGTTTGACACATGCCCTTACACTCATCTGGGCGAAATATATTTGGCAGTCATTGCATGTTGTCATAACCTACACAAACATCAGTAGTTTGTGATGGCAACAAATGGCACAGAAATTGATCAAGGTTTTGACATTTGGGAACAATTATTCTTGTTAGTGGCCAGGTGATTTATTGATAACTGAGATATGGCATCAAAACATTTATTAATCGCAGTGCCAAAGATTAAGGGTAATTGCATGTAATGACTTGCTCAAGTTCTGCATGAGCAGCTATAACTCACATTTGTGCTTGTTTTCTTTTTAGGACTGTAAAGCTCATTTAACTTTTTTTTTTCCTTCGTAAAGCTTGTTTGTAGCCAAGGGATGTCTTCAGCTAATATTCCATGTCAGCGACATTCTTTAACTATAAGTTCATATGCCATCACTGTTGCTTGTCATTTCTAATGACAGAGAAATACTATGTTATCACTGAAGAAAAATTAGAGTATTACTATTGGTATTATTTTTTAATTTGATGAAGTTATCCATTGAGCAAGCCTCCCACCTTTGTAACGCATTAATTGTAACCAGACAGCAAACTTCTTACTCTAACTTTTTTGGCTAATATTCTAGCCAGTAAGCTCGAGTAATATTGCGATCTGCTTATGTCTGTTCTCTATTTGCCCGATACCCACTGGTTCCATCTTTCCCCTTCCAACAAGCAGATAAGCTTTGTATTTAGTACAAATAATTGTTACGGCAGTATTCTAATACAGAAGGCAGAAAACGACAATAAGTACACCAAGAATCATCATGTCTTCTTGGCATAGTCTCATTGCAGAAGTCTCTGCTCTGAACTCTTACAGCTTACACAGAAAAATTTTCTTTCATGGTTAAGATGTCTGATATTGTTACTAGACTACAGGTATCTCTACCATTCTTTCCTTTATTCCAAGGAGAAGCATTAGTTTTATGGTCAGTTTCATTAATAGCAACCATGGTTATCAACAGAAATTGTGGTTAAATTTTGAAAATATTACACCGATGCACACATAAGGGGAGGGAGCGAGCTTTGGTTACCAGACACGTACAAGCCTCCTCTAATACTCACCTGTACAATCTTCCTTCAATGTTACCCCATCCCAGTTTGATTGCACTATTCCATTAGTAATTTTTCCTTCATATATATATATATATGTTAAATCCCACAATTCTCTGAACTCCATACTAAAGTACTGTCAGTATTTAGTGTTCCTCTGTTTCAAACCTTTTCCCTTCTGTTTTATTCACCCCTCCTGGAGTCCCTCTATAGTTACACACTTGCTTGAAGGGACATTAATGAGGTCAACATCATCATCACCACGCTAAGCTACTTCTCTTCAAGTCAGTAACGCTGGTAGCATCATCCTGTAAAATAAACCATAAGAACTTACAATGGCTATTAAGCTACTATGTTATTGAGTCACTCTTTCAAAGCTTTAACTGAAATTGATTAAATCACTTCTTCCGAGATTGGTCTTTGTACTTTGGTCTAGTCTTCATTCTATTATTTCTTCCTGATACACTGCACAACCAGCTTTTTCTACAGTTACAGCTGGGCTGTGCCTTTCCACGCACAGTCCTGTATAATCCCTGGGGACTGAGCCACACGTTCCCAAAGGGTGTTAGTGTTTTACCATTCCCTGAGCACAGGCCTTTCTTACCCCGTATTGGTCACCACTTAGCAACAGCTTGTCAAGCCAATTCCAAATCTGAAAACAGTGATTCCTCCGAGTCTTCTTCTATTACTTTTTTAATGGCTGAAGTTTCACCTCCTCAAGCAGAAGAGACACTCCCTTTGTTTCATTTCTGTTTCTTCATTTACCCAAATTGCTGTAAATCATACACACACACCCTTGTTTAAAGTAAGTGGATCTGCAAGTAAGCAGTATCTGCCAATTGCCTTTCTTTGCTCTTTCAAGATTGGGTCCATACTTAATACATCAAATTTTCTACTATTTTAATAGTGAATATTCATACTCTCATACTTTTAGTTGTAATCCACACACTATTGGTGCAAAAACCTTGTATTTTTCCACTTCGGTTTCCCAATTCATTAAACCTAGGATCCACTGTGCTAACTGTGGGCTTGCTATATGTCTACTCTGAGTTCCTTCAGGTAGTACCTTGTTGGGTAAAGCATGGTCTGCACCACAACTTGACCCTTCATTGCCACGTACTCCCTGTGTCCTATGATCCTTACTAGAGAGAAATGTTCTCACTCACATGATGTGACAGCTTCTTCTGGAAGTGTCAGAGTTTTTGATCTGTCTGCCACCACCCACAATTTCTCCCATTCTTTGGCATCAAGGCTGCCCGTATGGGTTAGTGGAACAGAACTGTAGTAGTAGTAGTAGTAGTAGAGAGTTAGCCTGGTTAGTAGAAGAGAACTGGTCTAACTCTTGATACAAAGAAGCACGGGGAGAGGAAAGGAATGTGTTTTCCAGGTAACTTGGTGTATCTGCATCGAAGCAGTCTAGTCTGTACCAACTGTCTCCACTTCAGCCACAAGGGTGGAGGTTTTCTGGGCTAAATTCTGCGCTGACAAATTCAACCACACCTTGCTCTTCCTGCAATGCTCTTTTCAAAGACTATGCAACTCCTCTAGCAAGCTGAATGATCCAACCCACAATATTGCTTCTAACTACCACCCTGAAGCTACTTAAGCTTTCTTCAACTGTCCATCTAACTCCTCGGCTTGAGTTTTCATTGTCTAGCCTTTCGTATGTCCTTCATCACGTGCCGCCTGGACTCACTTCATCACAGATGCTGAACACTGGCTTTTTGCAGCACAGGCACACTACTCTGCACTGCTTTTCTTCGGTTCTTCCACTCCGATTCCATTCCTGTTCCTTCAATAATTCAACCTCTAATTTCAAATCCACCTTTTCTTACCCTACAGAGACTAATTTTCCTTTTCCTAACTGTAATAGACTAGTCAAATTGGTTGCAGCTCTCCACAAGGCCCATACTGCAGCAACCTTAACGTAGCCTTAGATGTAATGGTCCCGACAGATTGCAAATGCTTTTCCAGCCTTCCTCAATGCACCTTCAGCCACGAAAGCTTCCTGCTCCTGTACCAGAGTATCTTTCAGATGACCTACATCCCTAAATTTTCCTCTGGATGAGGAGAAAGTCCTCCCCTCTTCTTCCCACCTGGTGAGCAGTCAGCCCCAGTGGAATACTAAGTACCTTGAATGCCCAGTTACCAAACCTGTATATTGTGCATTTGTTTTCAGTTTCTGTTATTCTGCTTTTCTGCTCTCAGACTCTGGCTTTCACTCCAAAAGACCTATTTCACCTGCACTCTCCACAAATTCGTAATCCTCCCTCCAAGCCATTTCATTCAGGCAACTTTTGTCAATTGCAAATAGACTCCACAAGCAGGATATAGTTAACTTTAAAAGGATAAATCATATATTGGTTTAGATGCACAAAACCAGTGGAACTTAACAAGATACCAAGCATAGCATATTCACAATGCTCAGTAAAACTCAGAGCATCTCTACTAGCAGATGGTTCGGCAGGGAATCTCTGCAGCTCCCTGAGATGGACCTTCGGGGCTCCTGAGTTGCTACCTTCCAACTCCGTATTTACATTCAGGAATGTAGGTGGTTTTCCTCCTGAATCCTTGACCTGCTGTCTCAAGAAAGCAATCCTAGCTTTCTTATCCTGCATGGCTTTACTACAGACTTTTTTCACAGCTCTCACAACTTTTCCTTAGAAATCTGAGCCAAGGTGCTCACAGCTGTGCAGCCTGAGACCCAGACCATGGGTCATGACACCCACCCCCTATTGAGCAGTGGAGCATCCAGCCCTCATCCAACCTTTCTGTGCCGAGCAGGACTTGAGTGAAGCCCTAGCACTTCCCTGATCCTAGCCCTGTGCTTCAGAGCCCCCCGGTGAACATGTGTAAAGCTACTGTGTAACAAGCGTCATCTGAGGGGGGAAAAAACCAAAAATACTGAAAACCATCAGTACAATTCTGAAGGAACCACAGGAAAACCCACAGTTGCCACAGGCTAATGTACAGTCAACCTCAATGGGAGGACTGTTAGAAAAAGAGAGAGGAAAAGAATATTATCACATACTATTGCCTGTATTTTCAATGCACAAATAAAAGCCTGCTTGACCAGCAAAGCAGAATGACAAGCAGTCTGTAACAAAGTATACTCTACTTCATGGGCATACTCTGCTTCTTCCAAACACGTTCTACTAGTTACCTAGAGAAGCACTTGTGCAGACACATACTCAAGAGTTTTATTTGCAGTGACAGAAATGCATTGAGATGGAAGTAACTCACAGACTGAAGACCTTTCCTCAGAGGGACACTATGTTCCTTGCACATGTACCATACTCTGCCACATTTCCCTTCTTCCTTTCCTCACAACGTGACATCTCCCCACCCCACCGAGAGACTGCTAAAAATCATTACACAAATAAGAGAAGGCACATGAGTGCACTTTATGGTACTTGTTTTAGAAAAGTATTCCCAAAAAAACCTTCCATCAGGAAAACATTAGTACTGCCAAGTCAAGCATCCAGAACCGGAAAGAAGCCAATTAAATTTTTCTGTGCAACCTTCATTTGCTCCCTCCTTACTCCTTGCTGTCAGGGCTTGCAAGCAGGCCAAAATATAACCTTCAGCTAGCTGACCAACACATTCCTCATTCCACCCCAGTGCAGGACGCTGGTGACCCACCACATTTTTACATTGAGACTGGCTAGGTTGACTTTTTTCAGCAAATAAAGGAGAGAGAGATCTATATATGGGAGTTGGTTACGAATGGTTTACCAACATATGAATGAAACTGTGTCAGGACTCAAAAAAAACAAAACAAAAACAAGGAAGGAATTGGAGATATTCACAAGTGATCACAAGGCTCTTTCTCACAGGTAGTGCACGACTAGGCCTCGGTTGCTCTCTGAGACAAAAGCAAGTCTCTCTGGAACAGCATCAGTGCGCTGTTTCATACTCCTCCCTCTCCCAAGGAGCCACAAGGGAGCAAGAGTCTGAAATATTCCTGCGTTCAAGAAAGTTATGGGCAAAACTCTGCGGTCTTCTCCCAAGCTCTGTTATGTACTTCCCTTTCTGAAGCTCTCTCTCCAAAATGTACCACAAAGAACAAAACATGATTCTTGTTTACTAGCAGATTAGAACTACTCATACATCTTATCTGTGTTTAAGGACTGCTCTCTCTCTCAATTTTTTTTCCTCTTGACACCACTTTAATTATTTCAGTCTTCTTAAATGGGTCATAGATATAACATGTCTGTCCTCCTGGTTACATTCCTTTCCGCTTTCTCAGTTCAGTGACATGGCATAAAACTTTGGAAATATGTCACACTGAAGATAGATGTGTCTGTGAATCATGAAACCTAGCTAGCAAATCACCACAGAGCTCTACGAGATGCTCGCTTACCACAACTAAACAGGAAGTCTGACAAAACTGGAGTTGTTTTACCTTTCTCCACAATTACAACAGGAAAACCAACTATCCTACCTTAGCCACACATGAAAGCGCGCACTCAGAGTCTGTGAATGAAGCTCACTATAGCAGTGTGCAGTTACAGACATCCCAACTGAAAAGGGTTCATTCCTCCTCCTCATCACAGCAAGGTAGTGCATGAACCACAGTTCAGATCCATAAACCAAAGAGAACAAACATCTTTTTGTGGAAGTAAGCCAAAATGCAACACAGATAAGCATTTCCTATCACTGTTTTGTTTAGATCCCCCAGCTGCTAACACTTTTGAGCACGCCTTGCACTTAGTTTCCATGGCCCAGCTGTACATTAGATCTGGAGAGCTTCAAACTTCATTTTAAGCTTATAATGAAAATGAACTGCATTTATATAGCACTATCAGAATGCAAATGAGTTACGTATTTTGTGCCAAACAAAAATTACATCTCAGCAAGATCTATTGATGCAATGATATGATTCAAAAAGCCTCAGATCCTCTCTCTTCAGTATTACCTTTAAAATAAGGGTAATTAAACCATAAAAAAGTATGATGTTCAAACAGCAAGAAATACGAAATCCACAAAAAGAATTTCAAAGTTTAGATTTAAGCACCATCCAGAACCCAGCAAATTAGGACTAGTGACCTCAAGGTACCCACACTCAGGCAATCCTTCATATGAACTAACAAGCCAACACCTCTTATGGGTGCTAAACTGTGGTCAACATTTAAGCTTACATCCATTACTTTTCGTGCCTACTAAAGCAGATTAACCATTAAGGTAAAGCTTTAACTCCTAATTTCTCCCCCCCCCCCCAAAAAAAAAATGCATTCATGCTTCCCCCACCCTACTTCGTTACAAATAAAATATTTACTGTACTAGAAAAGAACAAACAGTTGAACAATTGGTTAATTGGTTAGTACCTAACACTAGTATTGCCAGTTGCAGCATAATTCAGCTAACAAACTTCATTAAGTATCAGGTTTACTCCTAGCCACTTAAACAGTTTTTATCACAACAATGCATTGTTTAACAGCAAACAAACAAACTTGGTCATTTCAATCCATACAAACATACATTTCAACAAAAACAAAGAGGAAAAAAGTGACTATAATGATGCCACTTCTCACAAAAATACTACAGTAAATTTTATCAGTATGTGCATTAGGAAATGGTGTATAAGTTTCTAGGTTGATAAATGAATTTATACATGAAAGATCCTAGAAAATCCCACCGAATTTAAGCACCAACCGTACCAAAGATACAAATAACACTCCAATAAGCCTGCAACCGGAAGACAAAAACAAAATGTAAGGGAAATAAATTTTATTTGGTATTATCCTATTACATAACCATTTAATCTTACAGTTGTTTGAATGTCACTAATCCAAGTATTTAAAAAAAACCACCCACATCACATGATGTATGAAATCATAACTTTTTCTCCAAAGAAAAACAGTTTAAGTCTCCTTTGGCTTAAACTAAAGGATTTCAGAAGAACATGGCAAAACAGCTTCATTAGATGTATAGACAAGCATCCCACTGTGCCTTTGACAGACCGACAGAACTGCAAACAAAAGGGTAATTTGGTCAAGTTCAATCTCAACTTTGTCCCCAAGTTTGAGAGTTTGCTTCTTTATAAATAAAGCAATTAACAGCTTTCACGTTAAGGATCACACAGATAAATAAGAAACCAGGAGACAGCTTCATAGGTCTATACGTCCTGTCCCTCTTTGCAGTTTCCTGTCACATAAAAGATATTAAAAAAAAAAAAAGACAAAAAACCACAAAACCCAGCCAACCATCACTGAACTGCTTACAGATCAAGTTTAAAAGAGGAATGTAGCCTTAATTTGCAAATGAGCAATGATTAAGCCACCTTAAATGTCTTCCTGGTTCATATGAAATTGCATTTTCACTTGTTGAGATGCAAGAGATATTTATAAGCCTTTCCAATACAAAATCAAACTAGTTAGTTTAAAAATGTAACCTCTCTTTAAATACATACACAGCATTTATATTAAAAAAGATTTATGAGACTAGACAGCCCACTATTTGAACAGATATTTACAACAATACTAGCAGCAGAAGTAGTATCACTGTACAGCTGGGATCATAAGACTAGACAAGACAGCATGACTTCCAGCTCATTTTGTACAAAAAGTTCTTCAATCTGCATTTTAAGTGCAGGGCTATACAAAATTCCTCATTCTAAGAATTAGTTAAAATTCACTGTACAGATTGAGATGTTCCCACAGTAAGGTCCCAAAGTCATGCAGAAAAAGACAGATCCTAGAAAGAGTCTGTAAGTTCACCTGTCTTGGGGGTTTTTTGAATTATGAACAAGGAAAAGAAAGTGTATGCATTGACAATTTTTAATAAAGAAGTTTCAACCCTTTGCAATATGTGGAGCTGTACTTCATAACAAACTCCATACCTGATAGAAATGAGGAAAAACAAGCTGCAAGACAACTCAGAAGAGAAAAATTTAAAAGGCAAAGAACTACCAAATTCACTTAACAGGACAGAATAATGTAGTTTGTTTTATTTTGATAAATTTCATAACTTCAGAAGAATCAGCAAGTCTCTTTCTACTACCTTCCAGCCAGGTAACGGAGACACCACCATTAGCTGAGGAAGTGCACCTTTCTCTTCCACTGTTACATTTTGGCTTCTCTGTGATAAGTTTTCAATCACCAAATTCTCATACAAAGTATCTCTGGCGATACTCTCTCTCCAAGTGAAAATTACCGGAGTTTAGAACATGTTTCTAACAGTACCAAACAGAAGACACTGACAGCAGAAAGCATTTCACTCTGTCAGCTATGGTTACCACGATGAACTCCACAATGCCGTTACAGTGAAATGGTTTTTTTAAGCAGTCTGAGGATCTGAGCAATTGCTACATAATTAAACTAAAAGCTTTCGACTACACATGTCTGAGCACACATTTTTCATCGCTTGACATTTTTTGGTCCATCCAAACACTGCAAAGGGAACACTTCATTATAAAAACCTGTATTATTTAAAACCCTGCCACTTGTACATTCTGAAACTGCCAAATTCAGATCTTAGACCAGCAATAAATACACCATTACTGAACATAAAGCAGCAGCCTAAGGTCTAATTTTACAACTTCTGAATCTCCAAATTTTCAACAATTAAAAAAAAAAATCAATACAAATGTTAAGATTGAACAAGTAAAGGAACACGACATGAGGAAAACTGATGGTAACAAAATGAAGCATTTTCTATCCAATAATTAAAGTTTCAATGTGCATGAATCCTTGAAAGAAATCTTATTAAATATATTTAACATTCGATTTCACAGACAAGGTAAAATCATTTTATTGAGACAAATTTGCTCATGCTGGCATTTAAAATCTCAGATAAAAACAAAAAACAATGGAGTGAAAGAAGTTTTATGATTAACCTTCTGGAACTTCAGCATCAGTGTGATTGTACTTAACACCTTCTGTAAAACACTGCTCAAAACCCCTTTTTTCTTTTAGCTAAAGCTTCAGAGTATTTTTGACAGGTTAACCAATGCCCTCATAAATGAATGATATGCTGAAGGAAATAATCTTACCTAGCATGGACACATGCTGTGTATTCCATCAATTTACTTGTAAACATCAGAACTTCCTGTTCACCACTTTACACTTCAGAACACTGACAACTCAATCTCTCTGCACTGCATAGTGTTCTACCTCAGTAACCGTTATATTCCTATTGGTCCTTGCCCTGGTGTTTTCTTCAGCTTTCCTTTGTTTTGAGGGTTTTGTTGGGGTTTTTTTTGTGAGATCATTTATTTTCTAACCAGTTAAGCAGCCCACCGTGCCAAATAAGGGCATTCTTAATTACATCTTAAGATGTAAGCCATATGATGCCTTCATGCATGTACTCCCCATTGGTAAGAACAGAAGCTCTCTACATGAAGTCCGTCAACTAGGTTATGTCAGAAGGGTTTATCTTAGATCTTCATTCGTTACCAAAGAGGCTGTTTGAAGAAAAGCTTACAAAAGAATGATGCATACAGAGAAAATTACTCGTCTCTCTTTCACTGTACTGACCAGTTTAGAAGACAAAATAATATTCAGTTGGCAACCTTTTACATTGCCACTCCAACATCAGTGCTTCCAATAAACACATGTGGAAACCTTTTCCCTACAGATCTTATGCAAAAAATACCACCCTTTACTGCAAGCATGTACAAGAACTGTTCTGCACACGTGCATTTCATGTTCCTTTCTTCATATACCGGGAGAGGAACTGGCTTCTGACGAAGTGGATCAGCTTGGTCTCTGTGCAGAACATAGTAACGATGGTTGCTGCAAAGCACAGAGCGCCCATGCTGATGTGAATCAGCCTTGCCATCCAACCCTTATCGCAGCAGAATACCACCTACAACAAAGGAAAAAAGCAATTGCAGGAAAACTAGTCAGCACAAAATAGATATACTATCTCAATAAAAAATAAGGTCCAACATCTCTCCTGACCACGCTACCACCACCATCAAGCTGAGCGCAGTTTTGCCGCATGCACTGATCCTGCAATAAAACATCCTTAATAGTCACAACACTTGCTTTCTTAAGAAAATTCTGTCAGCAAAAAATGAGCATTCAGTAGATACCTGGTAAACGTGGAAGTTATTATTATGTGGCATGCAGAAATATGTTAACTGAGATATTAGGAAAACTCTGCTGGTGCCATCACACAAGTCTGCTACTTTGCAGCAACGTATTAAGCTATTTTCTAACAAAACCCCACTGGAAATCTCCCATTCCAAAATATAAAGCTCTTCTTTCTAAAGCGTAATGGATTTTCAATCTGTCAAATTTTTGTACATTGAAATGCTACCATGTCCGTAATAATTAGTCTGCACAATTACCACCCTGTAGTCTGAATAAATGTGATAAATGTGCTCTTGGCAATTTTTGTTTCCGTTCTTGTTTTGGTTGTTTTTCCTCTATCACTTTTTATTACAGAATTTTTAATAACAGTTTCTTCATGCTACTGCAAAATTTCAATTATTGTTAAGAACTAAGGACATGGATTTATCTACAGACAGCAGAAACATGTTAAATTTTATTTTACTTGTCAGATACACCTTCTACAGGTGGCAGAGATAACTTGGTATCAAAGATAAAATCTCTTAATACTGTATATTGCCTTGCCTGTAATGGAAGTCTTCCAGCCTATCCTCATCAGCCTTTTTTGCTAACGGTATTTCTCTGCTTGTGGACACACAAGTCATTTGACACTAACTTTCACAGTGAAAGCAAAATCTGAGAAAGATGCTTACCTCTGAGAAACCAGTGATTACTCCACTTATGATATAAACGAGTACCAAAAATGGTGAGGGAAGCAAGCCTGTCAAAGGTCTGTAAGTGCTTTCTTTGAAGTAATCATAGATATAGTGGATGCTGTGAGCTATTCGAATACCCATGTTAAAGCAGTTGGCAAGGATAAAGCCTATACTGCCATGCCAGTGGGTCAAGAAATAAGAGATGCAGAGAAATGTGAAGGACAAGGCCAGCATAACAAAATTGTACCTAGGGGAAAAAAAAAAGAGACAATTTAACAATGTATACAGTTACAGTATTTATTCACTAACTTTACCTTTGAAGAAATACCACAATTTATTTTCTAAAATGAGGAACAGAAATTCTCTTACCATCTTCTCATGGAAGAAGATAAATTTGAGAACCAAGATGTTAAAAAAATTCATTGGAAGAATGGAAAATACATCAAAAATTAAACCAAGAACTACATTATGTGAAGGAAATTCTATTTTACTAATCAGCTGTATACTCGTTTCAGAAAGTCAAATTTAGTAGCAATGATTAGTAATGTAAAAACTTGTGGATTTTTTGCCATTTTATTTTAGGTATGTATTAAAGAAAAATAATGCTCAACAAGATGATGCTTTATTTAGTTTCTGCTCCAAATAGTGGCTTAGAAAACAAGTTCACACTTTAAAGGGTTCATGAAAGCAGCCCTTTCTAAGTCTAAAAAGATACTAATTTGACTGTGGAAAGTAGACCTCATTGAAACTAATTTGGAAAGGCCTTGTAAAGGACAGCCGCTACGTAAGCGAAAAAAGCTCAGTGGTACCACTGGGAAGGCAACCAGGCTTCAAAGTCAATAACCCAGGATGGACACAGAATCAAGAAATAATCCAGACTGGAAGGGACCTCAGGAAATCATCTAGTCCAACCTCCTACTTAAAGTAGATAAACCACTGAATTCAGACCCACAATTTAGATCATTCAGAAGTGTACCTGATATACAGTAACTGTACATGAAAAATTTTAACAGTTGCAAAATTTTTGAGTTTTAAGTGATAGTCTGTCTTAAAAACTATAACTTCAAGCACGTGTGTACAGAAAACAAGACTTCACATTTGAATTACTTTTCCAGTTAGTGATGTACCAAAAGTTAATTTAACAATCTTTATTTCTTAATTTCTGACCTTTTGACCCAAACATTTAAACATTTGCTAAAGCTTCTACATCTTCTACATCAATGGCTCAATGTCCAGATGGAGACTGGTGAC
>NW_008794881.1:17103-27770 GCF_000699145.1 Aptenodytes forsteri | reverse complement strand
GAGAGGTGGTGGATGCCCCATCCCTGGAAACATTCCAGGTCAGGTTGGACGGGGCTCTGAGCGACCTGATCTAGTTGAAGATGTCCCTGCCCACAGCAGGGGGTTTGGACTAGATGACTTTTGGAGGTCCCTTCCAACCCAAACTATTCTATGATTCTATCTAAAGCTACATGCAGACAGCTAAATAAGGAGTTGGTTTTCAGTGGGGCAGGGTATTTTCATGCTGATTTCAAATGCACCAAACTCTTTATAAGGTCATTACAAATAAATTTTTAAGAAGATCAATGTTTATCAACAAATACAAGCATGTAAAAAAATAAAGTAGTGCATGTTTGCTTGCCCATCTGTTGCACCTGGCTCCAGAGACAAGGAACACAGTTCTTAAAGTGACTGCAGAAAGAAATTTGCTCTTTGGAAAAAAAGCATTTCCAAGCACATATCCATGCAGGACAATTGTTCTGTTTACATACTGAACTCCAAGCAAACCATATGCAGATTAATTACAGGAATATTCTGGGGACATTATTTCCTACCTGTCTACCTCTTCTTTGCACATCAAAGCAAATGTAAAACATTCTGTAACTCCATTGATAGCAAGAAATAGGACATATAAAGAGTAACACCGGAGGAGATCTGGACCTAAAAAACACATTAGAATGATAAGTAGATTATTATTTCTTTTATAAAACTGCATTGTTTTTACACTCACTAAGATATAAAAGTTATAATATTATCACTAATAACGGAAACTTAAGTTCATTTGAACAAGTTTCCTGACTAGAAATCTTGACAAGAACAGAAATAAACAAGCAAAATAAAAACAAAAATAAAACCCAAAACACCCAAATATAGCAGTTATTATAGTAACAGAAAAGATATCCATCAAAAAAAAGTATTTTATTAAAAGGGATTTCCTAATTAAAAATTAATATTTATCATAACCCAAATCTTCTATTGTACCAAAATTTGTGGAAATTAATCCTATAGTCATGAGGTACTAAAAACAATGAAATGTGTATTTTGAACACAACAGTAAGAAAAACAGAAAGGCTCTTCAATACATTCAAAACTGTGCTAGATGAAAAATGATAATCAGATTTTTATGGGTCAGAGATAATTTATACAGGACTTCAAAATTCTCCATCCAGACTTTAATCATCATCTTGTCCTTTAGAAATTATAACACTGGGAAAAAAATCCCATGCTTTTTAACAGGTTAGTGTGCATCCATGAACATTCCTTCTTGATGGCAGGAATGTAGTTCATATTATCGAGTCTCCTCCCATTTCAGTTCTAAGAACAACTGCCCAGTGAGCAGTACCTACACTGCAGACGTGGGGCAGAGCTGAAGACTTTCTTTTCAAGTGGACTAGAGACCACTCAGAAAAAAAAAATATCCAAATGAATATATCCATGAATATCTGGTCAAATAAGTCAGTGTGCATGCTCAACATTTCGTTTTCACACATTATCATTAGGTAAAAAAAGTAAAATTACTTGTGAGTCACTTGACTTGCATCCATATTCCTAAACATAGTCCTTTTCAGTCAAGTAAGCATGTCTAAAAGATTAGGCCCAGACACTCATTCTTGAAGAGAAAGAGGGACAGAAAACATTTTCTTCATAAGAAGAATTGGCTGCCAGGGTCCAGAATGACAATCTTTCACAACATTTGCTTTCAAAATTAGAAACAAATCTGATAGAACTAGCAGCAAGACAACTCAAAACAACATGCAAAAGTTATTAACATTTTTTCTTGGTTATGCAGACACAGGGTTTTCCTTAAAATCACTATACAAATCAAGCACCAGCTTCCAAATAACATGCAAGGGTCTAAAGCAAAAATATCTAAATGCTTAACATTTAAAAATAGAAAAGTGTCCATGGGGTTAGAATATATCAAATGATCTTAACACTGAATAAGGTAATTGCAGTTAATTTTAATACCAAATAAGCACTATTCCAAGGTTACGATTTGAAGGTGCAGAACTCGGACAGGTGCAACTGTCTTCAACACAACATACTGTCACATGCTTTCATCTTCCCTGTAACTTTCTCTTAATTATAATAGATGTGAAACAGAAAATGCAAGCTAGAACTCTCCCACAATGGCACACAGGCAAAATTTCCAGACAGAAATGCAATAAAAAAGCTCCTCTGAGGAGCTGCTAGATCTTCACCCAAGATAGATCAGCTAGGAACCGAGACATTACACAGGGCTCAGCTACAGCAGACAGATAGTTTTTTCTAGCAGGAGCTACTGTAGGTCAACTGACAAACCACTGAAAGAACCCAAGAAAACTCCAGGCTACAATTTGTGTGCTTATGTTTCAAGAAGAAGGAATTAAATGAACCTCTACTTTCTCTCCTGAAAATCCAAGGTGACTTACAAATTCCTTGACTGCTTCTGTGGACGGATTTGTAAAAGTTACCCCTCAATATGTACAACTATAGCAAGATTGCTACCATTATGTGGTTTAGCATTATTTAAAAAAAAAGTATTATTGTTTCTATGCTAAAACTATGGATTCTTTGGTTCCAGTTTGTTGCGGTTTTGGGGGGGTCTGTCATCGTTGTTTTAAACAGCTGGAGTTAGCAATTTTACATCATGGAGTAGTCAAACAATCCTTTAAAATGCTCTTTTCCAACAATGTGAAATTGCAGGAGGGTAGAGCTCCAAACCTGATCATACTTATTTACAGCTCCTCAGTGTATTTTAGCTTAAGGTGACTACATATTAAAGATGCTATTGTAAAGGCATGAGTTCTGGATTCAAACAAAGTAAGTCACTGATTTCAACAGGAGTTTTACAGAAAAAAAAATTCCGCCAATTTTTACTGATTTTACCAAGAATTCATAATAGCTACAGTTTCTCTTTTTAAAGAATGGCTTCTTTGCCAGTTCTATAAATCTTTACCTGTTCCAGCACTGAGCATTGAGCCTCCATAAATATCCAGAGCCAGCTGAGAATAGGCATAGCCAAAAACCGTGATGGTAAGGCCGATCAGAAGCACAAGTTTCAACAGCAATTCTAATACATTTGCAGCCATAGCAACATCATCCTGAAAAAAACTGTAGTCAATTACATGAATCAGAATCAATATAACAGTTATTTTCATGCAGAAAAGCTACTTCACAGAAAAAAAAAATATCAGTTTGCACAGTGTAAAAAGATGTGAAACTTATCCTTTGTTATTTGAATTATCCATACACATGGTCTTAACTTCCAACAATTTTTATATATTTATTATTCCATTCTATGTTTTACACATTACAAATTCTACACAAATATTAGCCACGAACACGTCTGTTCAAGGAAATGCACAAACAGCACTTGCGCCTGTTTAACAGTTAGTAAGTGGCAAAGAAGAGCCCGGCATCTGCCCAAGGCCACAGTTTGAGTCAGCAGGAGGGTCAGAATTTTTATTGCTGCATGGGACTACAGGATTTGCCACACCAGAACAAGCAACTTGTCAGTTCTACTACCTCATTACAAGAAGCATTCCTGTAATTCTTGTAATGTAATTTCAGTACATACAGTGAAAACTCATAACCATTTTGCAAGTTATATATCTCAGGTACACTGCATATAAAATATACATGTATCTTTCTTAGCCCACCAATGACCTGAAGCATGGGATTTGTTTAACTGCGTGCTACGGTGCAAGTAGCAGGATTACTGCAAAAAGTTGTCATAGTATCATACAAAAGCCCAGGCTGACCTTCATGACCGATCAAGAATTTCTTACCTAGAGCATGCATGAATATTAGTCTGTGGAACAAAACTCTTGTTTGTTTAACCATTGATACTGCACGTACAATTCAAAAGCTCACGAAAAATACAATTCTTTTCTTCCCAAAACTGCACTCTTTAGAAACATTACTGTTTAATACTTAACAGCTACTTATATCTTCAAGTATTTTCAGACAGCATTTATTTGATAGAAATAGCATGCTTTCATGATTTAAATAATTGCCTAAGTATATCTGGAAATACACAGTACACTAGGGTTTACATCACACTCTTTGGAGCAGATGATGTCAACCAGTTATAATACAAGGCAGTATTATGCCACCGAATATCTTGATTTCTATTTCATTAGCATTTTACCTATTTTCTTTTTGGTCCAGCCTCACTCGACATTTTTATTCTCCACTGCAACTTTTCGATTTTAACAGCCTTTATACTCAAATTTAAACACACACTTCTGTCACGCAACTTATCTGTAACATAAATCAAGCATTTGACATGCAATTAATCCAAAAGAAACATACCTGCTTCTGATCCTTTACTTTCTTCCCTCTTTCCAACACTTTAGCAAAAAAGACATAGAAACTCTCCTCAATAGGCAAAAAGATAAACCTGGCCACCAGTGAACCAAGATTATTCACGATATCATATACACCTTAAAAAAAACAAACAAAAAACAAACCACAAACATAGCAGCAACCTGTAATTTTTTTAGACACATTTTAATTCTAAGTCTTTAACAATGACATGAATTCTAATTTAACATTTCCACCCAACAAAGAGAAAACAAGTGCAACTTAGTGCAACATTAAAGCAGCGTTCCCTAAAAATTCTGGCAGTCACAGCAACCACAGCTCAAAATTACAAGGCTTGCTCATAGATGGCAACGCTAGGACAAAAGCATCAACTACAGAGATTTGAATCTAGTAACAGCACCAAACCACATTTAAAGTTCTTATTGTAGAGGAATTTAAAAGATCCTCATGAATTTCACTGAATGAGAACAGGAATGTAAGGCTTTACTGATACAGGAGAAGAGAAAGATATCTATTTTTAGTGTGAGGTTCTTCTTTCTTTTTACTTTCACTAAAGTGGAAGAGCAATCCTACATGACATTTTACCAGCACTTCCATCCTCAGCAAGATACTGCTACAAACCTGCTAAGACATCTATGTATAGAGACATACACAGTACAGTCACTGAGAGCATACGAAGTCAGGCATATGCATAAGTGCTTTACATATTCACAGTGAAATAATAGAATAAGGTTCTGGCTGATTTCATAGGACTTGGAACCAATGTTTCTCAACATTTTGAGAGTACAGGCATTTTTGTACTCATTGCTCTTTTAAAGACCCTTCAAGTAAGAGGCAGTTCAATTGTTCTGCAGGGGAAGAGGATCAGAAGCTGCCGCAGTTACTGGTGGCAAGCACATATACTCAGTATTTATGCAGAAACATACGACTGCCAGTAATTAAAAGTAATTCAAACTAGCCAAGAAACTTCTAACAGGGGGCCAACAATTACAGCTTATTTTCCTTCCCCAAGCTATAAAGTCATCTGAACGGCTACTGCCATACATTACTCTGTAACCACGCTGAAGTCTTTTACAGAACATAATTCAGTTTTGAGATGCAATGCTATGAACAATGATGTTCTTGCCGTAACAGCTAACACAGATTCAAAAGGAAGACAGAAAACAGCAGAAAAACAGAATTACAAAAACTGAAGACAGACAACTATCACACATCGGATACTAATGAAGTTCTTTTTTAAAAAAAAAAAAGATACATGGTATCGCATATCCAATTGGAAAGTTTTGATCCAAAGAAAAAATAAAATTAAAATCCAGGATCTTAAATTAAATTCTTTTCTGTATCTATATCAATCATTCTCCAAAATGTATCTCAAAGTCACAAAGGCTTTGAAATCTTCTCAGATTTTCAAGTTATCTTCAAATACTTTAAGTCATTTTCAGAACTGTCTAAAAAGCAGTGACTAAGAACACTGTGCCACCATTCCACAACACCATCACACTTACCCTGATCTCCAAAATTTAACACGTTCAAAAAAGTCATCACATATCGTTCACCTGTAAGTTCAAAATAAAGAACTTAAGAACAAGTCCCTAAATCTTTCCCAATGCTTGTTCAGGCACTTCCAACATTAAGTATTCAAGAGACAAAGTCAAACGGGACAGCAGCTCGTTCAGAATACCCTCAAAAACTTCATTCATGTTGGTAACATCTGCTGGCAACAATCTCTGAAAGTTGTGTGCCCACCCTCCCCCCAGCCTTCTCAAGCTTTAAGTCCATTTTGTAAATAGTATTCGTTAGCCCTTCTTCATCACAACCATAAGTCAAGCCTCACCTTCTGTCAAAATCTGTTTCAAGAAGGATTGTTTGAAGAAACTCCAAGTCAACCACGCTTCCTTCCAGTTAACAAAGGTCTGCAAAAAAAGTAGTACTGAAATGCAATAATCATAATGGAAACTGCAGAGTAGAAATAGAAAATACAAAGCCAGTACAATACTCTAGGCTAGCTCTAACTGTACTGATGAGGAAAACCCACAATCTCATAGCTACTGTAACTAACCTAAAATATTGCTAAATTCAAGCACCAATATCACTCTGATCTGGCAAAGACTTTTTCCCTTGCTGAAAATTACTGTTGTTGCAGATAAAGTACCCAAACAAGCTTTCTACAGAAAATACTATTCGAAGTTAGAGACTGGAAAAAAAAAAAACCACGCTGTTTAGCATGCCAATATAACTTTCACCTTCACTGTAGATGTAAGTTGTTTACTCATCTTCAAACTGTCCCCACAAGTCTTGCAACCAAGAACCGCCTTTATCTTTTCTATCTGCACATCTTTTTCAAAATGTCTTCTTCCTCACTGTGTCTTTTCATTTCTTTCTTGCCTCATTTTGTTTTGAGAGGACATCAGAGATATTTGAGTATCTGTAGGATGCTGTGTACCACCATGTTTATATTGTGGAAAAGTCTGAGTACCAAAATCCATGGTAAAATGGTTCTGGTTTCTTTTCCTGCCTCTGATCCAATGATACCTGGTCATTCCCCTGCACACTGCAGATGTTCTATCTCCAGTTAACGGTTTGTGCAAAGATACTAAAAGATAAGTCAGCAACAAGCCCATAACAAAGAGGTCAAGTTTCGTAACGTTTTTCTGAGAAGGATTTGGTTGATACAAACCACAAACAGAATTTGTACGTCATTTTTTTTTTTTTAATCGGTCCTATCTTCTACAGTGCAGAGATATCCTCAAAAGGACTCAATTAACTCCACTATCTCAAACCAATTTTCAAAGCTCTCTCAAGAAAAACTTAAAATCAAGAAATGAACTGTGGAACCTACCTCATCTTCCACCAAGTTAGGTAATAGAGCTTTCATTCTAGCAACTGGAAATGACTTCTTTGTTGCTTCAGGAGACCCCAAAAACGTCACAAAATAAATTACATAGCACATTACCAGAACACTGACATAGAAAAGCTGGAAAGATAGGGAAGGAGAGAAGAAAAACAACCAGTGATATAAAATAAACTTACAAATGCAGAATTACATGCTAGAACTCCAAAGCAGTGAGAACAAAATGTAATAAGTAGTCCTTATTCCTGTCAAATTTTAAACTAGGTAAGGCTTTAACGCTCCAAGAATGCTGTTATTTTGTTTTTAATCTGTAGGTTATCATAGCTCTTTGCCAACTTTTATGTTCTGTTCAGCATTTTTAGAATTTGAAGTCCAATTGTTGGACTTCATATTTAGAATTTGAAGTCCAATTATAAAGCAATTATTCACTCAGTCAAAAAACAAGTTGACAGAGTAGCTACTGTCTGCATCTCTTTCTTTGATTAGTTATAAGCTATCTAGTACAGACACTGAAAAAACTGAACAAAAAAATAACTAAATGTCCACATCTGAGGTGGACTGCATTTTCAATTCTAGGTAAACTGATATTGCACAGGCGACAACCCTATTTTTCAGGTGCCAATATATCCATTCTTCATTGTAGTAAAGAAGCAGTTTTAATCCGAGCATGTGTTACACATGATTAGCACCTTCTGGTAAGGCGATATAGGTTGGTGGTACAGGCTGATAGAATTACATGCGATTATAATCTTCTACACCAAAGCCTAACATGAATACTGAAGCCAGGTGGAGAACAGTCTTCAAGCATTAGAATGTATAACTGATTAAGAGTTAACATAAAGCTTATACAGAATAACATAACGTTGTTTGCAAAACGTGCTTTCACAGACAGAACAGGGTGCTTTCTTGTATATCCATTAAACTGCTCGGGGTCAAAGTGCCAAGTCAATAACGAGTATCGGGAAAATACTAAATACAAGTGCTAAATCTTAAACCTGCCAGGAGCATTTTCTCTCACCTCTTCCAAGTTATCTAGCAGGCCAAACGTCAAAGGCAGCAGCAAATAAAAATTCAGATGAATCAAGAATTTATAGAAAAAGAGAACACAGGAAACTTACCTGAGCCAAGGAAAAAATGTAGAGGCCCCACTGAGGATAAAGGACTACTAAAATAACCGTCAAAATGCATTTCGACACTACTGAAAGGCTTTCAGCAATTACCTTTAAGCAAAAGAAAACAGAGGTGGTTTATTTTCTGCCAACTTAACCACATACACAAACTTAAAATACATTAGTTTCACACACAGAATTCATGTAATTCTTATACAAGTCTTATACTATGGACCGTAAGACTTTCAAAGTCGGTGTGACTTTATCACAAAGTTTCTTTCTGCTGAGTTGGCCATTTTAGATTGTAATTTCTCTAAGTTTTCTATTCTTGCATTTCACAATTCCTCCATTGCTCTTTCCCAGTCCTCTGTATGGGATTTAAGGGAGAAGATTTTACTTGAGACAATCATGTTCTCAATTGTTGCATTTCACAATTTCATGCCAACAATCAATCAAAATGCAAAATTGTGGAAGCTGCGTGCCTCTCCCCTCCAATTAAAACTCATGATTAAGTATTTAATGATCACTAAGGTGATAATTTCTAAATAAACCAACTTTCTTGCTTTAACAGGTACAAATTCATATCTATGTTACAACTATGTCATACAGTACTAAACAGTACCCAAAGGCTGTTTTTTTTATGTTCTTGAATATACAAAGATCTAGTTCAGGAATCTGTTCTTTTCAGCAGAGAAAGGTAATTCCCCCCACATGCATATACCCCACGTACTTTACTAACCTTAAGTCTTACAAACAAATGAGCTTGTGCTAAAACCCAGAACGGTTCTCCCAGAAGTTCAATAATTGCAGAAAGACCAAATGCCACTACACCAGCCTGATAATGAGGAACCACAGAAGGATCAGGTACTTCAAGCAAGTGTAGCCAGACTAAGCCCAAGAAAATAGACCAAAAAACACCAAGAGGGAACCTAAAAAGTTAACATAAACACAATCAATAGAAATGTTACTTAAGCAGTAGAAAACCCAAAAAATTAGATTAAAAGTTCACGTATTGCCATCAAAATTATAAAAAAACCAAAAAATAAAAAAAAAAAAAAAAAAGCCGTGAGGAATTAATTTCTATTGTTACAATACCAAGAATACTTTTTTTTGTAATAAACATTTTTAAGGCATTCTTTTGCAAGACTTGGAAACATTCTTCTGACTTGTCTATTTTCTACTCAAGAACCTAACATAAGGTCAATTATCTGCATTTCTTGTTCCCTAGGACTGAACAATTCTGATCCCATATCAGCCTGCAGAATACTGCAAACCCCTCATTGCTGCAATTTTTGTAGTCTGTGGTTACCAGGGGTTTGGCAGACAAGCTTTGTTGGATCTTGCTGTAACAGATAAAGACGCCACCACTCCAAATGCTAGTCTCACTCTTCCAGAAATCACTGGTTCTCCAGAGAGCGACAGCAGAGTGAGCAGAAGAAAATGCATGCCTGCACCTCAGGTATGCCAGTTCACAATGCTCTACCGTAGCTCAGAGCCACTTTGATTAGTGACTGTAGCTAAAAAGCCAAGCTAGGCACAGGAGTGCAGACGTGTATTACCTTCTGTTGACACTGCTTCAGGAACACGAAGCTTCTGGCAGAGTGCAGAAAGTTTTATATCATTGCAGCAGGATCTATTTGACCCTCCCATTATCAGATCCCTAAGGTATTTGACATCAAGTTCCTAAGACGTATTTCAGATCCTTCAAGAAAGTTAATCTTCTTTTTAAGTTATGCTTCTCTATGAGGAAAAATTTAAAAAGAAAGAGGTGCACACAGTCATTGTTAACTATCATTTAATGCCCATTTGAAAGGCTGTCAAATAGCAGAAAACTGATTATTACACAGTGAAGAGAACAGATCTAATACGTTTAAAATATTACTATTAAACTTATCCCTGAAATGGATATCCCTCTTCTTTATACCTAGATGCAGATGACCACGCATAACCACCCATTCCTGGGCCAGATCTAATTAATAGCTGTGCAGTTCCAGGGAAAGTCAGTAGGGTGACCCAATGGAAGACTACTATTTTTTCACAGAGGGGTAGTTTTCCACCATATCAGACAGGTAAACTTACTTCTCAACCCACCTAATCGTGGCTGCACAGCTGCGAGATCTGACAGAGGGGAAGTAGCAGAGAGGTGTGCCCAGGAACCAGAAGGGAGAAACAAGTCATAAAATCCACTTAGCTGCAATGTGCGATTACACTCTGGCTACAGCTTCACATAGACTTTAAGCTATCCACTTTCTCCTATAAACAGCACTGCAGTTGAAAGAAATAGCCCTACTTATTCCCTGTTGTCTAATTCCAACCCTTTCTTTCACCCTTTCACATCCCTCCTATCCAACACAAATATTTATGTTGCCATGCCATTAAACCGCATCAGGGCTCAAGACATCAAAAAAGGTTAGGTTGGG
>NW_008794881.1:0-17047 GCF_000699145.1 Aptenodytes forsteri | reverse complement strand
TTTCTAAAGCAGCTTCACAAATGCACATCAAGTAAGAAAAGAGCAAGACTGAGCAGGCAGAGGAGAAAAAAAAATAAAGGACTATGTGTTTGTGCAACAGGATTTTCCTTTAACAGCTACAACATAAATAAAACTCCAGGCTAAATGACAGAACAAATGGCTCCTGATAACACTTCTGGCAACGTGCTTTCCCACGTGCTCCAAAAAAAGATCAAGTTCATAAATGCTAAAGCAACAGACTTGACCACCTTCCTGCATCAGTCCTGAAACATGACTGAGGCTACTAAATGCTCAACGCTGAAATAATTACCTCAGTAAATAAATACTTGCTTTCATTTTGTGAGCTCTCAGACAAAAATTAGAAATAAGTTCTAAGGAAGTAAATTTTGTAAAGGTATCTTACGTCAGCCACAATAGATTAATTGTTTTGGTCCAGTTTCGCTTTGTACTTCCACTCAAACAAGCTCTGCGAAATGCTTCCCTGGCTAGGAAGACAACTGTTGAATACAGTAGAGTTAGCCTAAAGGCGGTGGGGGGGAGGGGAAAACAAAAAGAGAGAAAATTATTTCATTACATACTACTTCTGAAATCCTTCATGCAGTAGCATCACTGACAGTTTTTACACAGGACTGCCTGACAGACAAGTCTAACAGCTATGTGAAGAAAACGTGGTGATATGAGGGAAATTATCACCATCTCCTAAAAAAGAAGGGAAAGTAATTACACGTGATTATTCAAATGGCAAAAATACTTTAAGCATGCTATAAACCAAAAACGCAGTTGCAAAATTTATTGTATAGCAACAGCATGTAATATGCAATTGTGTCTAGCTTTTCCTCAGCAAGCTGATGGTTTAACATGAAAACAGGCCAGCAGTACCCCTGCTTCAGGCCAAAAAAGGAACTCGGAGACATTCAACAATCAAACACTGTAAAACAACAATAAATTAAACAGCGTTATGCAAAGCGTTATTAGCGACACACCCTACGGACCACAAACCCCGAGATCCCGCACCAAACGCAAAGGCTTTCAAAAAGCCCCGCCACGCCGGGAGCCCTGTTCCCAGGGAAGCCTCACGTATGTCAGGCGAACAGCGCGGTCGGGATGCGGGACACGGGCTTCCAGCCCGGCTGCGCTTCAGCCTCCTCCTCACCTCACGTTGACCACGCCGATCAGCTCTCTGGAGAGGTAGCGCAGAGTGAAGGCGTTCAGCCCGAAGGTGACCACCCGGAACAGCACCTGTGAAGGAAGCCGCACGGGAAACACCTGCGGGCCGAGCGGGGCTGAGGCGGCTCCCGCCAGGCACCGCGGAGGAGGAGGAGGTGGAGGAGGGAGGCGGCCCGGGGCGGCCCCGCACCTGCAGCAAAGCGCTGGAGGAGGCCAGCCGGGTGGTCTGGCCGAGCACGTCCTGCGAGGCCATCAGCTCCCGGCCCTGCCCCGCCGGCAGGAAATGGCGCCGCCGCCGTCGCGCCGCGATCCCGTCAGCGCGGCCGGGACCGCCCCGGCCTCCGGGCGGAAAGCGGGCGGGAGGCGGGAAACCCGCTGGGAATTCTGCTCATCCAGCTGTTCTTAATGTAACAGGACAGACGTGTCCTCTTCAGTAATGCTTTGGACATAAATGGTTAACTTCCAAAATAACTGGGCACTCCAGGCTGCTCAGATGCTAAAACTAACGTTCAGCACCAGCGTTCTGCTTCGCAAGCAGGTATTCCACTAAAACCACCCCCAAAAACTGCACACTGGCTTATGAGAAGAGATACCGTATTAAACAGCATTTTCTGACAAGCGCTATTTTCCAGAGATTTCTGAAAAATCTGCATGCACGTTTCACCAACTCCTTCTAAACTGAGGGCAAACCCAACAGTATTCCCTGACTTAAGGGGAAAGACAACCAGAACTGAACTAAAACACCCTCACCACAGGAAGAAAGCATCTTACTTCATTCTGTGTAAAAACAAAACAAACAAACAAAAAAAACCCCAAAACAAAACAACCCACCACCTTCAAATAGCAAAGATGCAATTTAATTGTAACAGACTTGAATTTAATAATACACTGACTCGAAGTCTTCCAAACAGATAAGACTTTAGACTCAGTGTAAATCAGCATAGTAGTTCCAGATTATTTCAGATTATTATTTAAGCAGCAATATATAAAAAGATTGTATCTTTCTATGTTACAGAACATTCCCTTCAAAAGCATGGCACTTCTGGCTCTGAAGTCACATTTTTCTTAGCAATACTACAGTTAACTAAAATTTCACATCCAACAGTAGCTGTTGGAAAGTGTTTTCAGAGCCGGGGCGGGGGGCTGCGCAGGGGAAGTATCCGAACCCTTCTTGATTTCAGCTTCTCCATGACAGAATACGAACAGCAACAGTTTAAATCAGGATCTTAACAGAAGCTAGATAACCAACCAAAATTCTTCAAGCTCATGCAAAGAAGCCATCTCTCCATCAATGTTATCTTCTGCATGAAAACCCCTCCTCCTCTGAAGTATTACACCCACCACTTTATTCTTTACATGTTGAGAGTGAAGTTTTTCAGATTTTTTCCTTTGGTCATTTTTCCTGATAACATTCTTTAAGTAATCTGGAAGTGATGTATAGATGTGAATGTATGTGGCAGAGGAAGATATCCTATGAATTCTTTTAAGTGTGATACTAATATTGGGAACACCTAACTTGTAAAAACCTAAAAGAGATATTATTATCCCATTGTAAAAATGGGGACAGAGAGAAGAAACTAATCTGTGTTGGGTAATTGCAGAGACAGGAAGAGACCTCAGAGATTTTGGGTTATAGAAGGGCGTTCTAGCTAGCAGGGAGAAAACATTGCCGCCTCCCCTCTCCTTTAGGCAGTTTTCCAGTTCTCAAATGGAAAAGGCAATTAAAAATGTTGTCCTAACTCAGGCGCTGGGCTCTGCTTAGCGGCAGTAATGGTGACAGCGGAAATCAAGAGTATGTTATGGCTTGTGCTGATGTCAATAGGGGTGGTTGAATTGTGGGGATTAAAACCCATCACAAATTACCAGGTATGTTGCACAGGGAAACAAAAATGCAGTTGAGGAGCATAAAGCATGCAGCATCTACCAACACTGCAGTAAGGATTCATGTTATTCTCTCTCTATATATACAAACATTTTCATGACAACATTTTCATGACACAAGTAGGGAACTTCAAGGAATAAAACAGGGGAAATTAGCGTGCTAACTGGAGGCAATATCACAACCTTTTCAGGCACCTGCCATGGACAACAGTAAGTGACAACTAGTGATGTTTTGTTGGACAGTTTGGCTTGTCACCTCATAAAGCTGAAACAGAAACAGCTGCAAAGCATAGGGAGGTGGAAAAAGAAGAGAAACAACTGTAACTTCAACTGTTTTTAATAGGAACCAGCTTTGCCACTTACACCCTTTCGGCATTAATGCATCTAAGCCACTAGATGGCAAACGGCCTCTGAGGCAGTCAGCAGCAAGACACACTGGTCAATCCTCAAAGCACATGCTTGAGGTTAGACTGAAAGTGAGTATTTTTACTCCACTAGCATCTTTCAGATTCTACTGCATGTTATGTCTGAACAATAGTTAGACTAGGCCAACTCATAATAGTAATGTGGCACAACACAGGTCAAACCAGATTAAAAGCAGTATTCCAAACTTACGAATTGACCTATCAGCTAACTTGATTTTATTCAAAACCGTGTGTGAGCAGGCTTAACAACTGAGTTGACAGAAAATGCTTATTCTTAGTAACATAATTTGAGAATAGGTATAACTTAAAGGAGGACCAAGTTACTGAACTGGCATACAGTGTTGAGAAAGCTTCACGAGAATATGCAGTCAAAACAATTGCTCTCCAATTCCCACAGCAGGCAATGCCCACCTACAGTGTGCCTGCATCCTCTCACCACAACATACACCCCTTTTGGTTGTCTTGAGGCAACTGTTTGTGGCAGCATACTCTAAAATAGTTCACCTTCCTTAACAGCAAAGGAGGCAAGATAAACTTAACCGCTACAAAGGTCTTTACTTCCAGAGTTAGGCCACATCTGGAACTAAACTGGGCTGGATGTTCCTCCAGCACAGAACACACACCCCTTGGCTCGGGACAACCCCTGTTATTATTAGAGGTACATGGAACCTCTGCAGCAGAGAAGAACCTCTTTGATCTACTCCAAAGTTGAACCAGTCCAAAAAGACTGGAGAGTTGTATATACAGACCTTAGAATGAGTTGGGACTGTTCCTTCAGACTTTCAAAATGAAAAATCTTAGTGTTTCACGGTGCTCAGTAGCTGTGTTCCACTTGAGATAACTGTATTTCATTACCCCATTAATAAGGTATTTCAAGATGAAAGGTGGACTTTGACTTCAAATTACAACCTTTATGTAAGTTGAAAATTTAAAACCTGTTAAGAGCACTTAGAGACTTTCCATAATATCACTTCCTCAGAAGGGAAATCATCTTCAGCTAAAAAATTATAGCTAATTTCCTTCGGTACAAAAATTCCCAAATTAATGACAAATTAATGACTGGGAAGCAGGAACCTATTAAATCAGCAGTGAGACCCTGAAACAAGCCTGATCAGTTGCGACTTCTCATCTGTTCTAAAACAAAGATCTCATTGCAGAACCAAATTCAAATCCAGTATAAAGGATCAATAGCAAATTTGCATTTTATTAACCCAAATAAATGCTGCACTTTATAGTTAGTAATATATTTTAACATCTTAATTTTATTTGTGGGCTTCCTTTCCCTTAAAGGTCCCTTGAGGAATCAAGGTCAAAAACCGACTGTGGTATGAAATCATAGGCAAAGTTCTCTGTTGCTGCCTGATAACCTCCTAGAATAGTGCACGATGCAACACAAAATGACAGGCTAGGCTGTGAGCTAAAGACTGTAGATTTCTGCAGCTGCTGAAAAAGCTTTTAGCTTTGCAGTCAGGACCAATTTTAGAAAGAAGCAAAGGAAATACTCAAAACCCCTGGTGCTGGCTGAGCAACCTTCCCCCTCAATGGCATCCTCTCCAGTTGATTCGGTGCACAGAGACCAAGCAAGATCCCTGACACCCATAGGGAGCAGCCAAATGCTGCTGCTCATGCACCCAGCCCTGCCCTGCGCCTCTGCAGCTGGAAGGAGAGGCTCTGGGGGCAGCAGACCATCCCAATAGCATGTACTGCATTAAAAGATGGATACACACTCCTCTTCCCATCCCTCTGGCCCGCAACAGGATTCTGTCTCACGGCTGGACAGGTGGATTCTAAGTAAAGGAGACAAGCGGGTAACAGAACTGGAGCTGTACAGTACTGGCTCTGCAGAGCTCACTTATCACAATACCCACGCTTTGTAGGAAGCGTGATGCTTAACAGAACTGCTCTGCTTCTGCTCCAAGTCCACACTTTGCCATTTCATTAATGAGGACAAAATACTTTATTCCTGGGGTGGCAAAAGATTATTTTCCCTATACTGCTCAGAAGCCTTGTGCCAGCACAGGACAAATTATATTAAGTCTGGTTTTATTTTTCTTTGCTTCTTTTTTAAAAATAATGCATAGAAGAGATCCGTCTCTTTGTTCCTGATCATATAAAGCTTGTTCCTTTCCTGAAATAACTAGGAGATTGGGATCAAAGCAAGGAGTCTCACAGAGACTTACCAGGCTAGGCACTAAATCTCATCAAGTTTTCTTCCCTCCTGTGAGCACCCCTCTCAGATCAGGGACGTATCTGGGCCTGAGGATGTAAAATTTCCAATTCAGTGCAGAACTGCAGGAAGCAAAAGAAGAGATTCACAGGCCATTCACCAGCAAAGGACCCACTAGGAGTTACTGCTGTGCCAGTTTCTCTTCCCTCCAACCAAAGCGTCCCCAGAGGGCTTTTTACATTCGTTTCCCCAGGCCTTGTGGACTGAGTTAATCTCTCTGTGCATGTTAAATGGTTAAACAAAAATTTGCATTTTTTTTTTTTCCCCGGCTGCATTATTAGTTCAGCAAGGATTAATTGACGTTGCTTTCTTTGGGATGGAAGAATAAAGGGGCCTTCTGAAGAATGGGATGGAAGATTAAAGGGGCCTTCTGAAGAATGCAGAGGAGTGTTTTTTTTCTGTGATATGCTACATTTGAAAAATGCACTGTCTCGGCTTTCCAGAGTAGCCTTTGACTTTGTAGTGTTAGTATTAATTTTGCCCCACACATTTTCACAGTGCATTGGCCTTTAATCACCATTTATATGTAATTTGATCAACTGGTTTTGCTGCCTTATCAATTTCACTTTTAAATTCAACTTTTATTTATCGAAAGATTTTATGTATTAAGTATATGGAAGACTGACACTTTTTTATATGTGAAATGTAATGTAAACCAATGTTCAACTCAAAGGAAAAGCAAAAAAAAATGCAGCAAATATACAAGTCAAATAGTAAAATATTAAGGATGGGATAGTGCTAAGTTTTTAAAAACTGTCAAATGATTACACTGCATACTTTACAGTATATAGGTGGATTTTAAGAAATAGCATATATTGATTAGAAGAGCAAAAATGAGTGTTCTGCACAATGCTGTCTGCTTCCAATAAGCTTTACACGGTTCTTGTTCTCTTTGCAATTTAAAAATCTGTAACATTCAACAGACATTCTAAGATCTACAAAAAACCTCCAAGTTCTTTAATCTGGGGGAAGTAATAAATTACAGTAGTTTTATCACTGGAACTGGCAAGCTCCTTGCTTAAAATTCTTGCAAAATCTGTACATTCCTTAAACATGTACATAATCAATACTGCACAGTCTTTACTGTCCTGTGTGTTCTAAATACTAAGCATTTCCTTTGTATGTATTTATGTATGTTCAGCTGAAGATGATTTCTGTCTTGCCTTCCTCAAGGCTAGAAATTCCAGCCATTTTCACTATGATCTGACTAACAGTCTCTGTCTTACCTGTCTCTTAACTGGCTTAGGAAACTTTGTATCAGCCCCTCACTTTGAACACTGGATAGACAATTTATCTAATTGCAGTGTGCTTTGGAAGCCTATCAATATATAAAATGAGAAAACTATAATGGAACATGTCTCAGTCTTTTTGGAAAGTTTATAATGTCAGCAATAATCATAAATGAGAAGCTCTCTTGTGGGTTGTTTCCTTTACCCTGTAAAATATTAACTGCCTTCATTTATTGTTCATGTCAGATATACGCAACTTCAGCTATCACTGTGATACGTACTGTTTCTGGGGGGTTGTACATCTCAAATTCTAACCTACAAACTTGAATTATAAATGTGGTGATAAGTAGGTGCTGAGACAAAACATGTACATTTTTCCTCCTTCCTATGCATTCTGTAAGATTAACTTCACAGTTATACTTGCTGCTGCAGGTTTGGTGTTGACTAATGCATTACTGGTGAACATACAGAAGTGTCTTCTGGAGCATAATAGCCATAGTAAAGTTATAGAAACAGATTTTGCAGCTGTGAGCACCTGCACTTGAAAAATCTCTACTAGCTAGTGCTTGGCATCTTTGCACTACAGAATCATTCCATAAGCTCCAGGCTACCTCCCTTGAGGAAAAATGTACTTGAAAGATACAGAGGTGCAGAAAGCCTGCAAAAGAGACTTCTACTTGCTATACAAACACATATGTTCAAATGCTATTTGCTTTAATAGTCATATAGAAACAAGGCTCTGCTCGTTAAAACAGTTCACAGCTGCTGAGTATTCATGCAGAATGATTCTCCTGTATTTCTGAATTCAACAAGAAGTGTTATTAAACTTGCTTTGACCTCAGCATGACTTGTTTGTGCATGAAATGGCCTTAAGGCTTTTAAAATCAACAGTGACAGTAACTCAATGAACATGGTAAAATATACACAGTGGAAGGACTCAACTGGCAAGTGGTTCTGAAATACACAAAGGAGTTTGGATTCTCAAAATGCACTAGATACAAGATATTCCTGTAAAATATTCCAGTTTCTCTTTCCTTTTCTCCTTTGAGTCAGCTGGAGACTTACTTTTGAAGTAGATGGAGACATGCAGGAGTTATACTTAACAACCAGGAGAATATCTGACACAGAAAGTAGCAAAAACACTTATTCCGTTAAGTAATTCAGCATCTAGGAGGAGAAGAATCACTTAATGGAATGCCTTATAAAGGTTGAGAATATGGAATTTGTGAGTCACCATACACTGTCTTCAAACTACATTTGTATGATATTATATAATATTGTGCATGATCACCTGTAGGACAGAATTAATTATGAGTCAGGTATCTCTTCATGTCATTCATTTCTGTCTCCCTTGAGAGCTGACTTCCATTCTTCACTGAAATAACCCCTCTGAGCAAGACAGTGATTAGTTTGACAAATTGATAGAATAAAATATCTCCATCCCCCCTTATGGGACCTCCTCCAGCATTCATGACAGTTACAGCTAAGTGAAATACATTTTTTGGATTCCTCTTATTCCTTAGTGGCAAGCAAGGAATCTCTTAAATAAAACAGTCCCAGCATATGTTTATCTATTCGGTTTCAGAAACTCTCACATTATCCTTCAACAGTTAAACTTCACTTTCAGTACAGAAACCTGAAATCCAATTAGAAAAAAACCTCACTAGTAATACAGGAAGCAGAACTTAACACTGTGCCCAGCAGACCGCTCTCAACTACAAATAAGGGAAAAGGACAGCTCCCAAGAGGCCTATTTACCATTTAGTGGGAGGTCACCTAAAAACAACTTTTCAATATAGGGGAACAATATTGAGAGTCAAAATAATCTCTGCCACTAATCCAGATGTCCATATAGTCAAGTTACTGAGCTTCATTGCCTCCATTTTGAATTGAAAACATGACTTCATTGCACATCTTTCTCTTCAGACAAAAGTACAATTATTCTTTCCTAGCTCAAGGAGGTCCAAGGTCATAAGACAACTCACACTGACAAGTCCTACTGTTCTCAGTTCGTTAGGAACAAGACTCTACTCTCCAAGTTTAGCTTCACTGCCATCCTAGCTGGCTCAGTCTGTAGGCTCACATGGAAAAAACAAACAAACATAGGATGGCTTAGGTCTAAGGATACCTGCTGTCCCCAAACATCACAGTTCTGGTGATGGACAAATAGAAAAGACGAGAGAAGTCATCACGAGATACCTTTCTGCAAGTCTTCAAACACAAGATCTTGCATCACGCTAACAATGTTAGGGGATTTCCCCAACCTTGTCCCTTAAGGAGATTGTAAAGTAAAGCTCCCCTCTTGCTTCCCTACTAAATAAGCTGTTCTGTTTTATTTCCTCTTAAAGACATACTTTCTTCCAGCTTTGCCAACCACTCTGAGTTTGTGTGCTAAGCAGTCAAGTAGAAAAAAAATACTTCCCTTTGTTCAGCCAAGTTGTAACTGTATTACAATTGAACCATGATGTGTCAACAGTTTGTCTGTAACTTGAAAAAACAGAAATTAACATATCCACTCTCTCTAATAAGATTTGGTTGGGGGTGGTGGTGGTGATTGTTTGGGGGTTTTTTAAGCAACAGGTATATCGGGCTAATAAACCCCCTAAAGATAACAGCAATCAACGTTTGCCTCAACTGGGCTATGCATTTTTGCTTCTTCTCTCCCTCTGCAGGTTCATGGTTTAGTTGCAGAGGGTAAAAATTTGCCTGTTACAACAGAAGATGCTGTCATCCTTTAATGCATTCCTGACCATGCCTACATCCTGGTGAGAAGATTGGTTGTAGCACTGTCAAAACACTTGGGCATAAACTATTAGGCAGCTTACTCATAAATACGGGAGGTATAGCTTTAATGTGACTAGGAAGGCACTCTAGACACATTTCCTTTCCCCGATAATTGTATCAAGGCCACATGGGCACCTTGATGCTGGTATCTTTATATTCTCTACACTTCCTGTGTTCCTAAGAATTTATGCTATGAAGAGAGATATATATCCTACTAGATATTCCATTTTACCAGAACGTCTGCATCCCTACCAAGAGTCACGGTTTGACTTCTTGCCCAGTGGAAGAGAGGTTGAAAATGAACACAATCAACTCTACAGCCCATAAGAAGGCAAAAGTAACCCAATCAAAAACCAAAAGTAGGCCTTCCCAGGTTTATCTAAGTTCAAAATTGAGAAAATGTATTATCCTAACCAACGGGGAGAAACTCTAACTGAGCGGTGGATAGAACTGCTCATACCAGATCAACGGAGCTGGATATCCCTCTCACAAATACTGGTGTCTACACACAGCAATATATGTGCCTGGTAAGGAAAGCGATACCCTGGCTCTTGTATTCTGCCATTGCATCTACAACTATTACTTGCATCAGAAGAGAAATACCACTAAATAGAAGAAATTTCATCTTCCTGACTTCATAAGCATTATGTTAGAAAGCTAAAGACACAGCATACAATGCACTATTAATCTGGAGCCATAATCTGTCACTATTACCTTTACTCGCTGCTCTGCAGCTTGCAGGTCACAGTTCACACCACAGTTCTTTAATTAGCAGATTTCAAAAGCACTGTGTACTTCACCATGCATTTTTAGATCTCCATGTCCATCCTAACTAAACATAAATTTAAAATTCTTTTCTTAGAAACCAATAATATCAGAGGCTCATTGTAAGAGATGTCACAGGAGTCGTTTAAGGTTTTCATGTATGGTAGAATACTCCCACTCACATCCTGAAGAATGTGGGGAGGTTCAAACGAAAGGATCTGACCACATGACTGAGACTAAACCAGCAATGCGTATCTTCTTCTACCCACACCATACTCCTAAAACTTAACGTCTATTATGAGGCAAGTGCCTTTCCATCTGCATGCAAAACTTACTATTTCACTTTATCAGTCTTGCTGTAAGTCCAATAGAAAAAGCAAGAAATTGTTAGTGGCAAAGAGTTAGTGGCAAACTAACTCTTGAAATCTTTTCCATCAAAGACACACAGAGAACCTCGCAACATTCCTGTATAAGCATTTGGGAATACATGTCCCTTCTGACTATTCCACTGACACTGTATCCTCAGACTTTGACTTTAATCACTTCATCCTCTCTCAGATATTAAATTGTACTGGGCTTTGTTCTGTATTGTTGTCGATAATGTTTTTGAATGCTATACGTAGGTTTACTGCAGCCTGGGAACATGCTAGTCAGGAAATTATGTAAGAAATCAGCCTTACTTTGTTACTGCAATCTGGCTGTTTTTCAGATCTTTATGTCACTAATTGCACGTGATTATTGACAAAGAGAGCTCTTCTAACTATGATACTAGACAATGTAATTAATTCCATTATACAGATACAGAATACATAATTTGCAACAACATAGGCCCAAAATCTGAGGTGCCTTGGTAATCCATAACAATAGAAAGTAAACAATCCTTTTCATTAGACTGGTGAAAAATCCAGAATTACATATTCAAAATTGCTCTTGTCCTTGCATATTGGTTTTTTAAATGTGCTTTTAGTTATTCAAAAAGAACATTTACATTAGCAGGATGAAACCTGTTGAGTCTGACTTTAAAATTGCCCATTTTTTTAAAAATAACTTTATATTTTTGTATCTCCCCACCCACCGCCCAAGAAGAACTGCCTGCTTTTTAAAGATCATCGTATCATCAGTTGTGACTGCTAGTTGCAGACTTGTATAATTGCTTCTCTTTATGAATAAAGCTGTTTGTTTTAAAGTGCCATTTACTGGTTTGCTTCCCTAATGTGACATTGTATATTCTTTCCTGTACCAAAAGAAGCGGAGCAGTTTGGGGGTGTTACAGGCCACTAAAACTGAAATCTACACTGGTGGAATTGCTTCTGAATAGTTACATAATAAGTAAATGTATATTTGACAGTGGAAAACACTGCCAAAGCAGTGAAGGCTGTTCAAAACCTCAGATTTTGTTCTAAGCATATTACTAAAATCATAGACTGTTTCCTGCTTTTTTTGATGATAAACACATGAAGAGTCGGGGGGGGGGTTTAAAAAAAAAAAAAATCACACTCATTCACTTTACTTGCTTTTTCACAATCTAGACTTACATTCAGTCACTTTTCACCTCCGAGTCAAAATCTCACATCATTAAAGAGAGAGAACATGGAATCATTCCTTTAAAGGTAATTCCATCTGATCACCTTAATAATGTAGAAGCAACATAAGGAGGTTACGGTTGGGTAGGGGTTTAAAAAAAAAAAAAATCACACTCATTCACTTTACTTGCTTTTTCACAATCTAGACTTACATTCAGTCACTTTTCACCTCCGAGTCAAAATCTCACATCATTAAAGAGAGAGAACATGGAATCATTCCTTTAAAGGTAATTCCATCTGATCACCTTAATAATGTAGAAGCAACATAAGGAGGTTACGGTTGGGTAGTGCAGTGGAAGAGACAAATGCCCAAAATTCAGCTAAGAAAACAGTAAGCTTGCTCTTTGCTACTACCACCATCACTGCTTTTGTTCTACAAATGCTAACAAAGTAACAAGCACAGCTGTGTGAAAAACAAGCTCTATGCTAATAGTGGGGCACAGGCTACTCATGCATGGCTACTCTTCTACTGGTAAAGGAAAGTGCTCTTTGCTATCAGGCTTTTTGTTTCAAAACTGTAAAGGAGATACTTCCCAATATACAGTAAAACAAAAAAAGAATAAAGTTCTTTCAAAAATGACTATATGAAATGGGCAATAGAAGAATGCTTAATACTTCATTACATTGCAAAAGGAGAAAGAAAGGGCTTGAAAACAAATGAGACTTATTGCATCAACCATTTTTAAAAGAATGATGATTCTATATTTAGAAAAGAAGTCAGACACTGGATTTCACAACCATATGTGGAAAACATTAAAGGGAAAACTGGATGGGATTGCCAAGGCAGTGTGGGGCCAAGAATTACTTTTTTTTTTTAAACCCACCCCGGAACAGTTTCACACAACTCTTCTCTGCAACTCTTACTAAAGTAAATTTGACTAGCAATACGCAAAAACTGGCAGCGCTGGACTGCTACAGAGGCTGAATTATGCTGACCTAGTCAGGCAATTTTGGGACAGTTTCCAGCGTTACTGCCCATCCTCTGCTGGTTTGTGAATAAATAGGAAATTTCAGTCTAATTATTCCAATGCAGTTTGTGAGATGAATAGACAGTAGATGGAACAGCAAGACTTCCCAATCTTCCCTTGGAAGTGCATGAGAGGATTTTTACAGTCAATAAGCAGTGCGTATTAGCCAGAATTTTACTATGAACAGTAGAAAATGGGACTATATTGTCAACATAGATAAAAATGAATGGCCTGAATACACGTTGTTACCACTTTCTTCTGAATGTGTGTACCAAGAATAGCAAAAAGGGTCTTGCTCATAGCCCTCAAAATACTACTTCATGATTGGTTCCTTCCTTTTTGAGAAAAGATTACACCTAGTGAAAATTTGTACAACTTAAAATGCCAAACATTCTTTTTTTAAGCCCATCCAGTTCTGCCAAAAGGCATATGGTCATGTTGGCACTTACTCTATCCAATCCTTTGCACATTCAGAGCATCATATCAATATTGATTAATTGTCAGAATGCTTGTACGAGACAAGCAAATAGAAATGACAGCCAGATGCTACAAACAGCACCACATTCAAATCAGATCATCTTACTGTTATCTTATCGTTGCTTTTCCCTAGTATTTTCAGCCTGGATAGCGTAACTTAAGTTGCATATTCTCAATAAGCATATGACACAGTACACATCTACATAACTAACTACAAGCTGCGAAGTAAATGAATCATGGGGAGTGGGGGGAATGGAGCAGACCACTCCTTTGTGAGATTAAAAAACATCTTGGTATTTTTATTTTAAAACTATGCCATGCAATTCCTAAACTTCCTTTTCATCCCAATGTTTCCTAGATACTTTGTCCTTCACAAGACTCTATTAGCCTCTGGGGAAAACACAGTATTTCCACTGTTCAAGCATTACAACTTGGCAGGGCAGAAGAGGAAATAAAGCATATTTCACTCAGTGAAACTGCAAGTTGCATTTAGAGACTGAAATAATGCAGAGAGCCTAACAGTGAATGTCCTCCTCTTAAAAAAATGGCATGGAGGTTTTAAGAGCCACAGCTTGTCAGCTGTCTTCCTTTCCATCACTGAAGGAACATGCTGGCTCCTTAAAAGGATGTCTGTGTGATCCTTCCATTATCTAAGGCAAAATATGAGAGGGGTCAAATGACTCATTATGGATCAAGACCTCACAGGACCCACTAATGCTGCATCTCCAAGCAAAGAGTGAGCGCATGCAGAACTCTTCACAATACTCCCATGGGAAGATACATACTGAAGGAACCAAGAGGAAATTGGGAAACAGAATGAAACCTGGAACCCTGGGAAACAGACTGAAAAGGCTTAGACTCTGAAAGGACAAAATATATGGTTTTAGTTTACTGTTTTGCCTTCTCAGCAAAACAGCAATCACAAGTTGTCCAGAACTAAGAGCAGTTGTGGTAGTAAGTCATACTCCCACTATCTGGAATGAGGGTGATGTTGCTTTGTGATCTGTGTTCATATACCGTTGAAGAAATGGGGAACAAATCTGCACGTGCAAGAACACCAACGGAGATTTCACAACTAATATCTTTATATTCTTCTCAAAATCAGCCAGGACGGTCACATTTCAAAGATGAGAGCTGCCTTGACTGACTGATTTTTAGACTAACTGCTCATGCAGTGACTTGTTAGCTCTTTTCTGTCACATTATAAAACTGCAAGCATTAGAGATCTTGTGTACACCTGCACAGAGAAAAATACCTCCCATTTGCTTAAGACATACCAATACAGGATGTACTCTAAATCAGTCCCTACATCACGTATTATTTAATCACTTCTGAAGGCACTGGCTTTAAGAGATTACATAGTATGCTCCTACACCTATATAAACGTGGCATTTATCTGGGTACTCAGTTTTGTTCTAGACTCTCTTGCTTGCCCGTTGTTATTCTGGGAGACAGATAATGTAAATAATTACAGGCACATTCTTCCAGCTGCTAACGCTGTAAAATAATTTCTCAGAAGTTATCCCAGAATTAGATTTAATACTGATTATTAAGCACTTGATAATGATGTGTGGTAAAAGACAGACAACTGTAACAGAACGAACAGTGCACAGGAAGTGCTGATTTTTATCTTACTGTCTTTCTGCCTTTATTTTCATCAAATTCTTCAGGAGTGATGACAGTAGATTAAAAAGTATTTTTTGCATGCAGACAATAATTTTCTAGCCCTCCTTCCTGCACTTCTACCACATCTCTGTTAATAGCGATATGTCTTCATTACCGATGGGGCATCAGTAGCTACTGCCACAAGCTGAGTCACATTCAGGTGGCTGCCCGCAGTTTCAGGTGTGCACTGCAGTTCAGAAACAGATGTTTCCCTCTTACAGCTAACCACACGGGCTGGCTGTTCTACACAAAAACTGTCCACATCTGGCTGGGCAGACCAAAGAGACAGTAACAGTCATCAGTACACTCAGATCCGTTCCTTGTACATAGGGCATTTTTATGAGCCACCACATATTTCAGAGGTGGAATCCACCAGGTCTTGAGTTTTACACTGAGTTGTCAGAACCAGTGGACCCTTCCCTAAGGTTTTCTCAGCCCTGAGAGCTGCAGAAGATGGAATAGAAGTTATTTTAGCCCTTGCAAGAGCCAATGACTTCATGTAGGCTTCTGAGCAGATACCGATACCAGTGATGTTGCTAATACAGACACAAACTTACCCATGTCTGGAAAAACAAGCCTTCCACAAATGTTTAACCAAACATCAGGCACTCTGTAAGGATCTGCATCTCATCATCACTTGCAGCTTGCCCAGGATTTGGAATTAGTGAATCCAAGTTAATGAAGACTCGTTATTTAGGAAAGAGATCAGTTTATAATTAAAAGCACACATCTAAAATGGGAGTTTAAAATTAGTGTGTCTGTAGGTTTTTTTAAGCTGGAGTACCCAGAAGTTGTAGTATATATGGACTGGAGCATGTTCTGGTAATTTATGTAATTAACAAAGATACAAAGTTCTTTAAAAAGTTAAAACTGCAGCCCCATATACTGTCTCAAACTTTGTCCAGTCACCCAAGCAATCACATTCACCCCAGTATATTTGTGGACTTCAACTTTAAAAGCATTAAACAGATTCTAACCTAGTGAGATACTATGTTGACTTTGTTGAGAGCACAGTTAGGATACTGTTACTTGAAATCTTCACCAAAAACTCTCCAAGTTTGTTTTAATGTCACTACTGACACACTGACAAAGCCAAAAATATCCGTTACTCTGCAAGAGTTAAGTGTTGTGGATATAGCAGATCCTAAGAGCTGAAGGCATTTGGTACTTGGATGCAATTCCTGGAAAAGTTTCAGGAAGCTCTTTCATTAACAGCGTTAAATCAGTAGGTATCATAACTTTTCAGTTACACAGTTATTAAGCTGATTTTTCAGTACCTGCAGTGGCTTCAAATGTCTGGAAAATATTTTTGGTAAAACTGAAATACCGATTCTGACTATTATAAAGTTACTAGATTATATTTTGCTTGCACAGGAACACGTGCATTGTGTTCTGAGTATCTGTACTATTGCTGCAAAGCCAATCTGGAGACTGCATTGACCTCTACTGAACGCTACCGCTGCACGGTAGTATATAGAAGTACTGTTCTGGGGCAATTGCTTAAAGATGAGGTAACTCATGTCTGAACTCGACATATTAGATGGTAGCCAAGTCAGTAGCCTGAAAATGTTAGTAGGTGCCAGTTAAACTCGCTTTCCTCTTGGATGACCTCTCATTCCTAGCTGGAAGAATCCCAGATGAAAGTTTAGCCCTAGGATCTGAAAGATTGTTCTTTTCTTCAAAAACTGCATTTTTATTGTAATGCCGCTACCATGGAGCTGCTGAAAATTATAAAATTTATAATTCTTTTCTAAACAGAAGCTGGTGGATGGCAACAATAAGAGTCCTTCAGCATGATCGACATTCTATTGACAGAGGTAAAAAAAAAAAAAAAATCCAAGTGAAAGAGTTTGTTAGAACATGAGAGACTATGAAC
>NW_008794880.1:604382-619054 GCF_000699145.1 Aptenodytes forsteri | reverse complement strand
GGCTTGCATCCCCCGCCTCGGGGGGAAAGGGGAGGTGGTGGCCGGGCAGAGCCCCCCGGCCCGGCGGGGTGGGGGTCGGCGGCGGGCGGCTGGTCTGAGCGCTCCGGTTTCTGTTTCGTCTGCCGCTGGTGGTAACGGCGGCTCCGGTGAGGCGTGTCTGGGTGTGAGGTAATCCTTTGTTTTGTGTGTTTGGGGCTTGTTTTCCTTTTGGCAGTTGCTTTACCTGTGTAGTAGCGTTATTATTTATTTATTATTTTTAACGTGGACGGTTTTCCACTGGGAGTAGCAAAGAGCTTTCACGTCCCCTTCGTAAGCGGTGCGGTGGGGTAAAGGTAGGATAGAAGACTTTCCTAACCACGTAATTTTCAGTGAAAACAGGAAATTCTGTCAGTGCGGTGGAAGAGGCACTCCATCGCGGGCTTATCCAAAGGCAGCTGTTCTGCATCTGCCTGGCTCCTGAAGGAGGTGAAGGAAAAGGTGAACACTTCTGCAGGCAGCTGCAGAGTTGCTCTGTGAAGGAGCTTGCAATCTTTGGTTGTTGCGCAGGAGTGTGATCAGGGAGATCGTTTTGATCATTAGGGGGTCTCAGGGGCAGCTGATCAGTACTGAAAAGCCTTTGCATGGTAGACAACAGTTTTCACCCATCTGCCTGGCTCCTGAAGGAGGTGAAGGAAAAGGTGAACACTTCTGCAGGCAGCTGCAGAGTTGCTCTGTGAAGGAGCTTGCAATCTTTGGTTGTTGCGCAGGAGTGTGATCAGGGAGATCGTTTTGATCATTAGGGGGTCTCAGGGGCAGCTGATCAGTACTGAAAAGCCTTTGCATGGTAGACAACAGTTTTCACCTTATATCGTCTTCAGGCAATTTTTTTTTTTATGGCAGAGGAAGAATGAAAATTTATAGGTGTATCAGAGAGATCGTTTTGATCATTAGGGGGTCTCAGGGGCAGCTGATCAGTACTGAAAAGCCTTTGCATGGTAGACAACAGTTTTCACCTTATATCGTCTTCAGGCAATTTTTTTTTTATGGCAGAGGAAGAATGAAAATTTATAGTTGTGTATCAGATGCTGACAAAGGAAGGTATAGCTCAGTCATTGACTCTGTTGGGTGCTCCATCTTCCATTGTGTGTCGAGATCCAAGTGTACTTGTATGGAGTCCTGGAGATGGAGACAAAATTGAGTTTATCTCATCGGATTTGGTACACAGGGAGTTTATTTTCTGTTGTAATTCTGTCCAGTGCTGTCAGCCACAAGATGAGCCCTCTTTCGCATCCTGTTGTCCCAATCACATGATCCAAGGGTTTCAAAAATTTGAGGGGTGTACTGGGAGGGGAGAAGACTTTTCACAGAGACATTTAGCAAGTTCCTAGTATGTGAGAAGCTTGTACAGACTGTGATTCTTTAGTTCTGCAAGTGTTCATAAGCAGAAATTAATAGAAATGTGGAAAAGACTCAGATTTTTTTTTTTCCCTCCACAAATCAGCGGTACATATCTGCTTTTTTAATGAAAACTTCCAATCACGTAGTGAGCACAAGAGTTTTACTATGAGTCTAATTAGTTGTTAGAGTTTGAAATTCTTTTTATACCTGCTTTATATGCCTCCAAGTGGAGGAGTCAGAGAAATACTGTAGTCAGATTAATTGCAATAATGCTCAGCTGGATGTTTTTATTAAACATAATAGCATATGGCATCTAAATAATATTTAAAAATACTATGCATATTCACAGTAGCTTGTGTGCTATTAATATGCCTTTTTTTACTCTGTTGAAAAGGAATGATATTAGATTTTCCCAGTGTTTTCTTGATGATGCTGTACCGTCCAGCCAAGCTGGACTAGTGGGTCATAAACAGTGTAATTAAATTCATATAACAATAGTATGAAAGTCTCTTTATCAAGACAGAAAGAAAAAAAAAACCAAACAAAAAAGACACCTAAATTTTTTAGCTTTCTGCAGTTTGTAGTATGAACTTGCCTGAAACTTCACTGTATTTTGCACTAATGCAGCTGCTCTGCTACTTTTTCTGACTTTAAAACCAAAATTCATAAGCCATTTTAAAACTCTTTTCCTTGTACTTGTAAGTTATGTTCTGATTCTGCCTTGACTTTTTTTTTTTTAAAACGCTGAAGAAATATGGATGTGAAGAGTAGAAATTACTTACTTATGAATCGCCAAGCACTGGAAAAAGATATCAAGACCTCTTATATTATGGATCGCATGATTTCTGATGAAGTACTGACATTACAGGAGGAGAAAAAAGTGAAACAACAGGTAGAATTGTCTCACTTTTTTATCTTCCTAGTCTGCTCACATGTTTTATCTTTCTTTTTAATAATAATACTTTCTGTCTATCTCATTCCTGAATTCAGCAAATTCTTAAGCATATGCCTAGCGTGCAGTTTTTATCACACTTCATAAGGTTGAGTTAAGAGCTTGGTTAAGTTGAAGGCTATTTCATAGTTGAAGGCTATAAACACAGTCTATGATTGACAGAGTCATAGATTAGATAATTTCTAAGGTCTCTTAGTTTTTTATAACATCTCTTTTAATGTTTTTTCTAGAATACACAGAAGGAGCGAGCAGCTATGCTAATAAACATTATTCTTACAAAAGATAATAATTCATATAGATCCTTTTATAATGCACTACTTCATGAAGGGTACAGAGATCTTGCCGCGCTTCTTCAGGATGGCATCCCTGCCATCTCCTCTGGTAATAGAAAGAGTTCAATGGATGGAATGACTTCGTACGGTCAGTATAACTTGAGCAATCCCTGTGCTTGAAAGTAAAGAGAAATTGTATTTTTTATTCCTTGCTAAGTGACTATCTATAATAGCTCTTCCAATGGAAAAGGAGTAGTTGGTGCATTCACTTGTTTTGGTAGTGTAGTAGTCAGTATTTCTGTATTTCATGTATTTAATATGGCAGGAGAGTTACAACAATTATGACTTTTGTAGGTCATCTTGAAAATGTTCATATTTAGTAATGTTTATTTTAAAAGACAGGAAACCTGAAGCTCTCACAGATTTCTCTAAATTGTAACGTTTTTGTTGTATGTGAAAGAAAGACTCTTGTTTGTATATTAAAGAAGAGTTGAATCTAACATAAAAAGTTGTAGCCTCCAAAATTCTGACATTTCTCTTGAACAGTGATCTGTAATCTCTCAGCCTACATTCTAATAGCTGATCTAGGTTGCTTAATTCTCTCCACCAGATCTTTCAGTTACCCTACAGAGTTCCTAACTTTTACATACATTGTCATCAGTATCATTTTTGATTGACATGAAATAAACTGGTAGTTTCTAATGGGCAGTACCTTCTAACTGCATATGACTAAATGCCATGTTTACTGTCACTCTACATTTTAAGAAATGTCCTAGACACGTGGAATTTTGATTACTTGACTAAGATTTCCTAAAGCTTATCAGTATAATATGGCACTGCATATGGCCACTTTGTGGCCAGCAGTGAACAGATAAAGCGCATATTTCCTTTCCTGCTATGCTTTACCTGCTCTATTGCAAGTCGTGCTATCTTAGCTTAAATCAAAGGAAGTCTTGCTTGGACCACAGTGCTGTGCTGTTAGCATGCTGTGTAAGGCTTTTATTTCGTGGTTTTCTTTTCTGCTGCATCCAATGGGGCAGTAACTTCTGGCTGAGAAAGTGACTTGGCAGTTGGGTATAGTAATGTTGAGCTCCTGTGTTTGTTTGTTTGCCACAGTTTCTACTGGAGCTGTAAATTATCTTTTCACTTCTAGGGATTGATGTAACTAGCTTGCAGATAATGTAGTTATTAATTGGGACACTATTTTAGGTGGGAAGCTAGTTACCTGTTAAGTAATTTATTTCCAAAAAGCCATCTTTTTTCAGTATTTGGTATTGTGAGCCCAGTAGTTTTTAGAGCATTTGTATGGGACACAAGTTTGGGGGGGGAGCCCACTAGTTATTTGGGGTGGGGACTTGTTTGGTTTGAAGAGGCATCACGTTTAGAAATTACTTTTTATTTTCACATTTCTTGTTTTTAACTTTAGTTAAGACAATTCTCTGCGAAGGAGGTGTACCACAGAGACCGGTTGTGTTTGTCACTCGGCCAAAACTGGTAGATGCTATTAAACAGAAACTGTGCTGCCTGGGAAGCGATCCAGGCTGGGTCACAGTTTATGGAATGGCAGGTTGTGGGAAGACTGTTTTAACAGCAGAAGCTTTAAGGGATCATCAGCTCTTGGAAGGTACTCTTAGAAAAACGTCTATATTTTTATAAAAATCACTACAGGTATACGCATATTGGACATACGTGGCCAAGTATCTTATGTCATCTTGAAAGTAATTTAGGATTTAGGTTTCTAAATTCCTTAGGTGCTTCTGAAATATTTGCTTGCAACTTACAGCTTTCATAACCATTTAGTGCTCTAGGACCACTAAATATCTTAATAATTTACGGGAAAAGATTCTGAATAGCTTTTCACTTTGGAATCTGCTTCGGTTTATGAAAGTAGATACATCCTTAATTAACTTGAAATTGTTACTTCTGTTAGTGCAAAATAATAATATTTAGTTTATATTTCTTTTGGTCATTTCTTGTTAAATACTCAGACTCTTCCCCTTGCTATGTGAGTTTAAAAAAATCTTGCTCTAACTTTTGCATGTATTATAATAAAGGCAGGCATTTGTGAAGTGATTTACACTAGTATCACTTTAGCTTAAAGCAGACCATAAATGAAACCATTTAATTATTTCCCCCCCCTCCCCACATAAGACACTTGGAGGCAAAAGTGGGACTTAGGCATTAGAAAACATGATGTAGGGATAGAAACTACAGCATCCTCTGCTGCAGCTGACGCTTCTAGATGCCTTCTTGTTCACTGTTTTGGGATAATTTTCACATTCCAGCCTCTGAACTCCTGCAGTAGTACAGGGTGAAAAAAGTAAGTGCCAAGTCAGACTAGCAGGAAGATGGACGCAGAAGGGGTTGTCGAGGGACAGGCAGGAAGGCACGTAGAGGGGAGGGACGACAGCATCAGTGGCAGTATGAATTCTCTGTGGGAACTTGCCCTACAGAGCCTGTTCCTTTAAAAATAAAAAAAAAATAGTGGTCTTGTAGAACCATCCTTCTGTGTTAATGGTAGAGTTGCAAGGTTGACTTGCAGTAGACTTTAAAGTTTCATATTTATTTGAAATTGAGTTATTGATTGCTATTGTAAGCTGCTATTAAATATTTCTGATTTAAAATGTATGGCATAATATTGCTTTTCTTGTTAGATTACTTTCCAGGAGGAGTTCACTGGGTCTCTGTGGGAAAACAGGACAAAGCAGGGCTCCTAATAAAACTTCAGAATCTCTGGAGTAGATTAGAAAATGACTCTACTATTTCACAAAGGCCACCACTTAACATTGAGGAGGCTAAAGATCGTCTTCGTTTGCTGATGCTACGCAAATATCCCAGGTGATGTCAGTAAAATGAAACACTGTTCTTTTAACTGATAAAACTTCGCAGAGTAACTTTGGTCTAATCGGCTAAGGTGTCTGTGTTGTGGTTACATGTCTCTGTGGTGTGTTTGTGTTGGTTTGTTTGGGTTTTTTTAAACCAACTTCCTAACTCTTCCACTTTTTGCTTTCCCTTTTCCTGTTTTACTGTAGATAATTGGGAAGTGTTATTCAAGGTGAAGTTAACAATACTTCTAGAATTTTGATTCTTGTGTAGGGATTCCTGGTAAAATTTTCTAAATTACTGACTTGCATATGATAAAAGAATAAATAAATTCAGATAAGTGTACCAAAGCTGAAGGGTAAACAGTTGCTAGAGGCAGGTGTGTAATATACATAGTATAACTCTGTCCCTGTTTAGTTGGGGTTTTTTAATGGAGTAACTTAAGGGACACGTTGTAGGCTTATCCTGGATATGAATATATTTAGTAGGCTAGTAAGGCTTCTGCTAACAAAATATGTTAACCATCTGTGCAGGAGTCATATTCGCTTGAAAAATTATTAGTTGTTGAAGGTTGGGAACAAACAGCTGGAAATAAGAATTGCTCTAACTTTCAGTGTTCTCATTGTGTACGTAGAATGCTTCACTGATGTGTGAGGATCATACAGCAGTAAAAGGATGTGTATCACTGCAGAAAAATTTTCCTTTCCGGAACAGGTGATGTCTTTTTAAAGTGTTTGGTCTAGAGTTATCAAAGTGAAAGCAGGTTTTCGTGATATGATCAATTATCGCCAAGAAACCAATTGCTTTCAAACTTCAGGAAAAGTGACTTGATTTAATCAAGCAGCATCTCAGTCACTGCATGGCTTTTTTCATCTTTGAGCAATAGTTTTTGTTATTTGTTGAGGATTTCATTACTCTCTGGTAAAATCTGTACTAAACTAAACAAGCCTGCACCTGAGCGAGATATCTCAGGAATAATACTCCAACCTTGTGATCTTTATAGATGACATAGAGTAGAGGAATACTGGCATTTTTGTACGGCGTGGTGGTGGGGGAAATCTTTCTTGCAAAGAAAAGATTTGAAAAACACTGCCAGGTCCTTCACAAGAAATCTCATTTTTTGTGGAAGTCTTATATGAAAAGTGCAAACAAAACACTTTCAACTGAAATTTCAGGTTTCCCTGAAGTATGTTAAGTGGTTGTCTTCATTGACACAATTCTTGTTATTTTTTGTTCATTAACAAAACTCTTCAATACAGAAGAATTTGGATGTTTAATTCATGCACAACCTTACAGTCTCTTCTGAGTAGAAGGGAGAACTGTGTGCTATTTTCTTTTAAGATGTATCCCTATGGCATCATGAACTGTTCCAGAAGTTGGCAGCTACTGTATAGCCAAGTAACATGACAACCTAACATGGTTAATATACTGTGCTATGCTATATTGTTTGTAGTGCGCAAAGTGAGTAATTTAAGAGGTACTACTTGTGTTTTGTCAAAAGAGCACCTGTATGCCGAGGAAACTAAGGGGAAAAGAGAAAATACCAGCTTTGGAAACAATTAGGCACTTGGTTTTATTTGAGGGCATTTCAATGCCAGCTGTGGCAGTGTCTTCCTTATAGACTGCCAGATATCTCATGTAGGATGCTGTTGACCTGGCAATGTTCATTAATCTGTTTCAAGATAAACTAACAGATGTTAGATAGGAGCATTGCAGAGAATGACTGCATCTCAAGGAAAGGGACAAGAATTTATTGTAAAACTTTACTAGTCTGACTGCTTTTCATCATTTCAAAACCATATTAACATGATCACACTGTTCATCTTAGTCCTGTTTATCCTTTCCCTTCTCCTCCTCTATCCTAAATGCTTTGAGCATATTGCCAAAATTGACTGTAAAGGTAGGAACTTTGTATCTTTGAAAATTCTGTAAGTTTAAGAAAATTGACAGTTGGATAAAGAAGAGAAATCCAAGTAGGTGCCTTCAGTGGCGAAAAGGAGTACACAGAATGAATTGAAGGGAAACGTACTTTGTTGTCTTGCTAATTGGCCAGCTTGAATACATGAGCTGGGAACAGGCTACAACCTGTGCTGCATCCTGCCCACTTAGGTATATGTGAGAATGTTGTAAGAACAAACAGAAAGTCTTGCCAATGATGGGTTATCTGGGAAATCATAGTGGGCGTGGGATGAGGTAGAGGGGAATGTACTGGAGAGTGAGGTTCATATGGTGCAAGTGTATTGGAAACCAAGCTTCGCTAATTCTGCAGCTTGTGGAGCTTGTTCTGTACTGGAATTCTCTTTGGTGACAAAAAGTCATTTCAGCTATTTTTGGATTCAGATAGTCAACCCAGTACATTTCTTGGGCATAAAGTATTAGTCAAAGGATTCCAATTGTGAATCCAGCACATTTCTTGGGATTAAAGTATTAGTCAAATGAAAACTTTCAGAGCAAAATGGCATAATGTATTTTGTTGGATTATAGTTGAAGAAATTGAAGCTATGATATTCTTTAAAGTAAGAAATTTCAGATTTAAATCTCCTGTGATTGTTATCACAGTGTTTTAGGCTTTTTTCTTTGTTTGGTTGGTTTTTTTAGTAGTCCTAATTAGTATTAAGATTTGTTGGTGTGGTTGGAGAAGAAAGTCACTGGTACCAAAAGATTGGGAGGACTTTGAAGTTCTTAGATTAATTAAAAACATAAAAGCAGGTTGTAATTCATACTGCCCAACATATTTTCAAATGTGAAAGTACCACAAAATTAATTATTTATGGCTATGATAGTATTCTTGTAAACGTTCTGATTTATCAAAGGAGTGTTAACAGAGGAATTGTATAAAAATGAAATATGGGTATCCAATACTTATATGCAACTTTGAAAATGTGGTATAATGTGTATGCACTTGTTTATGAAGGATAAAATCCTTATTTTAGGCATCGATAGCATAAGTGTCATTTAGCTGAAGAAAAATGCGGGAAGTCTTGGCATGCTTCAGTGGGAATTGATTAGTGTAGCTGAAAACGCTATCCCTTTAAAAAAAAGGCAGTAAATGTAAACAATCTACAGGATTGGGTTTCAATAACTTACTTTCCTCCACAAAACACACAGAATGCAAACAACTCGTATTTCTTTTCATAAATCTACTTGCCAGCCAATCTTTTTGTCTTCTTGCTCCCTTGGAACCAACCTATTAAAAACAGTTTTCAGTAACTTGTTTGTCAGATATAGGCAGGTGTAGGGAAGTCTACTATACATTATTCTGGTGAGATTCCATGTAGTAACCTACAAATCCTCCACAAAACACACAGAATGCAAACAACTCGTATTTCTTTTCATAAATCTACTTGCCAGCCAATCTTTTTGTCTTCTTGCTCCCTTGGAACCAACCTATTAAAAACAGTTTTCAGTAACTTGTTTGTCAGATATAGGCAGGTGTAGGGAAGTCTACTATACATTATTCTGGTGAGATTCCATGTAGTAACCTACAAATGTGACTAGCCATAGGATTTGAACAGGTAGTCAAAGTGTTGTTTATGTAAAAAAAGCCTCAGTCACTATAAAGTGTTGTTTATGTAAAAAAAGCCTCATCATCCAAGACAATTCCTTCACAAGAGGATTAGTCTCATACAGCTTTCCAAAGACACAAGAACAAAACTGAAAACTCTCCAGTCAAAAGGAAACTGAAATGGTTTCTCCCACAAAGCTTATCACTAGCCTGTGTCAAGCAGAGTTGTTATCTAGTCCTATACAACTTTTTTCTTCATTTATGGTATCTGATGACATGAAAAACAGAATAAATATTTCTGTTTTTTCTGGCATCTACTAATGGAAATATTGCTCAAAACTTAATTGTTTACACTTCAATTGTAGCTATACAGCAGTAAATGTTAAAAACTTATTTTTTTAGGTACTTGCGTTCAGCTTTCTTGCACAGTGTTTAATGCCCTCTTAAGATATTTTACATATTAATATAAAAATTATGCAGTGATACGTTGTAAATTCTGAAAATGTTCTTTCATTATTAAAATGAAATACTGTATCTTAGCATTAATAGTTGATCTGAAATCTGCAATATTTCTTCTTGCACTAGATCTCTTTTGATCCTGGATGACATTTGGGATTCCTGGGTATTAAAAGCATTTGATAATCAATGTCAGGTTCTTATCACCAGCAGGGACAGGAGTGTAACAGATGCTGTGGCTGGTAAGGAACAGTTTCCTCTCCTGCACCACAGATTGTGTGTGTATATGTATGCAATTTGTTTTTGTGAACTTTTAAAAGAACTTGATAGTATCTATGTCTATTAACTTGTGCACAAGTGGCAAAGTTTTAGAATTCTGCTCTGTAAGACTTTATGCTCTTCATGAAATAGATGTTATATGTTATCCTGAAAGTTACATGTCTACACTGAAGAGTGCAATGATTCTCAACAGGATAAATTAACCTGTGTGACACCGCTGCTGTTAGACTGATCATCTCTACGCTATTAAGCAGTCACTGCTACGACATGCCCATAATGCATTTGTAATTATTAGGTTATAGTCTAATTTTTTTGTCTCTCTAATGCAAACTTGATTCTGATAAGTAGAATTTATACTCTTCTTAGTACTAAGCATATAAAATGCTACGCATAAAATCATGAGCCAGGTCCTTTGCTCCAGATTCTGCTTCAAAAATACTCTCAATTTCCATAGGATTTTTTACATTCTTTTAAATTTTTTCCATGTTTCTATGTCTAGGCAATAAATATGAGGTTCATGTGGAAAGTGGACTAGCACATGAGAAAGGACTGGAGATTTTATCCCTGTTTGTGAATATGAAAATATCAGAACTGCCAGAACAAGCTAACTGCCTTGTAAGGGAATGCAAAGGTATACTTGCTGCTCTTTAACATACCATTTATCACCGAATGTATTTTTTTTTTCTTCTAGGTTTTGACCTAGAAAGAGAAGGGAACATTCTTTAATACTGTATGCCTTAAGTAAAACACAAGTGTTTGTTAAATGCTTTTTGTTTTTTTTTTTTAAACTAAATAAGTGTCTCATGTTGATTTTTGAGTAGTTTTCTTCAGTGTATCTTCCCCCCGCCCCCCTATTACACTTAAATTTGGTGAGTTTGCAGATGTTTACATGGATGACATGTTTTGTTTGTCTGTTCTCCACACCTCAAGAATTTAATCAATGTATTGGGAAAATTACCTGGTTTATTCAACCACTTGACTAAACTATTGGATTGTGTTCCTTGAAAACCTCTAACATTAAAAAAATCTTTTCCTTCAGGTTCTCCTCTTGTGATATCCTTGATAGGTGCATTATTACGGGACTTCCCTAGTCGTTGGGAATACTATCTCAAACAGCTGCAGAATAAGCAGTTTAAAAGAATAAGAAAATCTTCTTCTTATGATTATGAAGCCCTTGATGAAGCAATGTCCATAAGTGTTGAGCAACTGAATGACAATTATAAAGACTACTACAAAGACCTCTTTAGCCTCCCAAAAGATGTTAAAGTACCTACTAAGGTAATAACAGCAATGCAGAAATCTCATAGTTTTTAGTGAGATACAAACAATAACTTTGAAGAATTCATAAAAGTTATAACTGTTGTGTATAACTTATGCTGCATGTAACTTAATAGTAATTGCTAGATTGGGTAGGTCGGGTCCATTATTGTATCATCACTTTTATGGCCAGTAGTGAAACTAAAAAATTGTAACTGAATAAATGTATTAATGTTAGTTTAATATGCATTCCGTATATAGTTCTTTAATTAGATTGTAATTGAGCTCTCTGAAGGCTTAAAAACTGTTATGTGAAATTTGTCTCCTTTAAGAAAAAGATACGATCACCATAAATCAGCCCAAATAGACAAAAGATGGGATAACTTATATTATCTGTCCTATAGTTTGGTATGGAAGAATTGGTAACTTACTGAATTTATTACCATTTGTAATATGTGTATATTTGTTAGCATGTATTTTGTTGTCAGTTAATTGGTAGCCTTTTATGATATTTATACAAGTCATATTACCCCTTAGTTCTGATTCTTTTTTGTCTTAATGTGCTTTTTTAGGTTCTCTGTATTCTTTGGGATATGGAAACCTAAGAAGTTGAAGATATACTACAGGAATTTGTTAACAAATCGCTATTGTTCTGTGATCGTAATGGGAAGTCATTCCATTATTATTTACATGATCTTCAACTTGACTTCCTTACAGAGAAGAATCGCAACCAGCTTCAGGTATGGCATTGACTAATATACTTTTAATTTTACTCTCCAAAGCTGGGCGTTCTTCAGAAAATACTCCTCTGTTAAATAGTATCCAGAGTAGCTTCATAAAATAGGTCCACAATGCTGTTAAAGTTAATGCTGACTAATTAAAAACATTTATTTTCAACTTGAAACTGTGGAGTGATTTTCATGATGGTTCCATTTGGAGCTGAAAAACTAAACTGAGAGAAGACTGTATCCATTATGTCTCTGTCAAAGACATTTCCAGCAGGAGATGGAATGTTTCACCAATGATTCCAAAGGCATCAAGACCCTACCAGAATAGGAAGTTTCTTCTTTAATACAGAGGAGTGCTTTTTACTCCTTTTTTTCAATTTAAGGCAATACTTGGAGGGAGAAGACCTGTAAGTTGGGCCCAATAAATTTATCAGTTCTGAAGGACCGGGCAGAAAGAGTAGATAGGAAGAAAAGGCAAGTTTTTAGACTTGCTTTAGATCTACCTATGTAAGGGTCTTTTTTTGTTGGCTACCCACATTTAATGTGAAGAGTGATTTGATAGCTGTTCTCAACCTAAGAAGGAAGGTTAACAGCTTGCTTTTCTGTCTTTTAATATCCAGAGAATATTTCTGGGGAAGTTTTAAGCAATAAATTAGGTTAAGTGTGCAGTTTTGGAAGGTAAGCTTTTCTTATTTAATTTGTTGACATACAATGATTGAGAAATAATAATGATAATTAATAATAATATTCTTCAATACTATATAAAATATAATATTGTTAATAATTATAATTCCTCAAAACTGAAACCAGTCCATACCTTGGTATAGTATTAACTGAAAGTGTGTTTTGATTCACATTGCAGGAGCTACATAAAAACATAGTAAATCAATACAAGAAATATTACAAACTTAATACGCCTGTTCCATCTCAAGAGGATTGCATGTACTGGTATAACTTTCTAGCTTACCACATGGCTGGTGCCAACATGCAGAAGGTGAGTTCTGATTAGCATCCTCCATTTCCCTTCTCGATCCACCCTTACCCCTGCCTTTCCCCAGGCTTTTTCCCACTTGAACTTCTCTTCTCCCAGGCTTTTGTGCAGATAGGTAAACACTCAACATAGAGTCCTTTAGGGACTCCACTGATAATCACTGTTATGAAAACTACTTTATTTCTATCCTTTGTGTCTTGTCTTTTCAACCAGTTCTTGAGAAGTTTTCTTATTTTGTATCATAATAGCTTGTGTTTTTTCTTTTCCTTTTGAAGAAGTTTTTGATAAGAAATCTTCTCTAAACTTTTTTGAAAACCCAGGCTCACTTTATTGTATGATAATACAGGTAAATTGATTTCTTCAGAGAATTTGATTGGATTAGTTACTTTTTTCTACAGAATTCTTGTTAGTTTTTCCCTCTTATGTCATACTGATTTATGTGTAAAAGTTCATTCTCTGTATTACCAGATTTCAACAGCCATAAAAAAATCTAGTAAGAGTTAGATGGGCAAACCTCTTGTTCCCAGGATTGCCTTGGCACCTTTAAAAAATTGCTGTCATTTTTGCCACCTACTGTTCTTTAGGTACTGAGCTAGTATAAGATGCAAATCATGCAGCAAGATTAATACTGCAGTAGTTTCACTTGAACGTCTTTAGAATTCTTGCCTTGAATAGCATTTGGTCCTGGCTGCTAATTGCTTTATTTCACATGTACTCAAACCTTTTCAGTTGAACCTCTTTTGAGATGGTTCATCTGACTCATCATACAAAATACACTTTGTGTATTTATATCTTATAGGAACCTTCATAATTAATGTGGGCTACAAATCTATGGTCTTTTGGATCATACTTATTTCATTATCTCAATCCCTTTAATTTCAACGTATTGAAAAAATGTTTTTATTATTAGCCTTTCTACATTTTATAGAATTAGCTTCTCAGAATTCTTTAGCCTGTCTCATTATGACTGTATGCTTCCAGAGTTTAGATGCTTTATATTACTTATTTCTCATTATTTAGACATGATTTCTGTTTGTTGGAAGGCTAATAAAGATAGGAGGTATTCTTTTTCTTTGTTTAACCATGTAATCTTTTAATCCTTGTGGTATTTACTGATTTTAAATTGGAATGTACTTTGAGCCTGTGCAGTGTTGTCTCTAAGCAGTTTTTCTGATCCTAGCAAGTATGGTTTTTTTAACAAGAAGAGCTTTTTTAAGTACGTTAATAGCAAGAGGCAGTCTAAAGAAAACATTGGACCGATACTTGTTGAAGATGGCCACCTGTCTAACAGGGATGAAGAAAAAGTGGAGGCATTCAATGCTTTTTTTTGCCTCAGTCTTTAATAATACCGATGGATCTTGGGCTGCCCGGTCCCCTGAGTCAGAGGACCACGAGTGTGGGAACTGTGGACACTGAAATTGTAAGGGACCAGCTGTATCAGCTAAATGTTCACAAGTTCATGGGGCCTAATGGGATTCATCCCAGAGTACTGAAGGAGCTAGTGGATGTTATGGCAGGACCCCTCTCGATCATCTACCAAAGGTCTTGGGAGTCTGGGGAGGTCCCTGCTGACTGGAAACTAGCCAATGTTATTACAATTTACAAGAAGGGTGTGAGGGAAGACCCAGGGAACTACAGACCTGTTAGTCTAACCTCAGTTCCTGGAAAAATTATGGAGAAGGTTATAGTGGGTACTACTGAAAGGCATTTAAAGAATAATGCAATCATCAGGCACAGTCAACATGGGGTCCCAAAGGGCAAGTCCCATTTAACTAATTTGATACCCTTCCATGATAAGTTCACCCGCCTAGTGGATGAAGGGAAGGCGGTGGATGTAGTTTTTCTGGATTTTAGTAAGGCTTTTGATACTGTCCCTCACAGCATCCTTCTGGACAAGTTGTCAACTGTGAGGATAAGCAGGTTCACGGTGTGCTGGGTGAAGAACTTGCTGAAGGGCAGAGCTGAAAGGGTCGTAGTGAATGGGGCTACACCTGTCTGGTGGCCGGTCACCAGCAGTGTTCCTCAGGGTTCA
>NW_008794880.1:591844-603936 GCF_000699145.1 Aptenodytes forsteri | reverse complement strand
TGCAGTTCTGGGCCCCACAATTTAAGAAGGATGTGAAGGTACTTGAATGTATCCAGAGGAGCGCCACAAAGCTGGTGACAGGGCTGGAAGGAATGTCCTGTGAGGAGCAGCTAAGGACTTCGGGTTTTGTCTAGTTTGGAGAAAAGGAGGCTGAGGGGGACCTCATTGCTCTCTACAGCTTCCTGAGGAGGGCAGTGGAGAGGGAGGTGCTGATCTCTTCTCCCTGGTATCCAGTGATAGGACGCGTGGCAATGGTTCAAAGCTGCGCCAGGGGAGGTTTAGACTGGACATTAGGAAGCGTTTCTTTACCGAGAGGGTGGTCAAACACTGGAATGGGCTTCCTACAGAGGTCATCGATGCCCCAAGCCTGTCAGTGAGGTATTTGGACAATGCCCTTTATAACATGCTTTAGCTTTTGGTCAGCCCTGAAGTGGTCAGGCAATTGGACTAGATGATCGTTGTAGGTCCCTTCCAACTGAAATAGTGTCTTCTATTCTAATAATTCTATTTGCAGTTTCTGATTGCCTTTTAAGCAGCTTTCTCATTTTTAAGTTAAATGCAACTATAACAGACTATTTTTCTTTCAGTCAAATTCAGCATCTCTTAGGAAGAACAACAGATCACTATTAGCAGAGTGATCTTTGCCAGACTGGACTAGAAGAAGCTTTTTCAGAATTGTATCTTAAACCAGGTCTTGTGTGCTACAAAAGTCAAGATTTGCTTTGTACCCCCATCCCTTCTCTGACTAGCTGTATCAAAGAGCAGTCCTTTGCATTAAAACAACAAGCTTAGCCTTCTATACCCAGACTTTTCATACCTGATCGAGTAAGATGCAGGAAGCAGGAAATTGCCTAAGTTTTTAACTGGAGACAATTGTACCGAAGCATATTAAACACCTAATGTATTTCCTGTGCTTTTCTTTTTCCCCTTAAGTAGACTCTGTTGTGGAACTCATGCTCTGAACTTAAATTTGTATTTCTTGTAGGAACTCCATGATCTTATGTTTTCTCTAGATTGGATTAAAGCTAAAACAGAATTGGTAGGGCCTGCTCATCTGATTCATGAATATGTAGAATATAGTTCAATCCTGGATCAAAAGGTATGATACTAAAAGGTAAACGATCAGTCCGTTCCAAATATATTTTTCCATGTTTAATTGCATTTTGTTGGATGTATGCATATATGAGAGATATGTAGAAAGCTTAGAAAACTGAAACATAAAAACAGTACTAAGTTTAACTTGAAGAAGAGAAAAATGAAGAAAACTTAGTTTTCAGTTTCAGTTTTAGTTGTAACTTCAGTGTGTGCCCAAGTAATTGACCATGGAACTCAATTAACTGAGGTGAACAACAATAACTAATGGTGGGTACCTATGGTACTCTGCTTTTGAGGAGGAGTAGAATTTTGTTGGCCGCTTGGAATAGTCTTTCTGATATTCTACACTGACTGCTTATTAAGTAAATCACTGTTGCCAGTATCCTTTATTTGAAAATTAAGGATAATATGCTTTTCTGAATAGGATAATGAAATATTTCAGGCTATCGTATGTACTTGCTAATAGAACTAAATAGCAAAATAGAACTAAGTGTTTCTGTAAGAATGTTAGCTGTATAGAAATTTTAAAAAGCAAAGGGCACTTAACATAGAAAGTGGATTAATTTCTTATCAAATATTATCTGCTCTGTACATAGAATGGCACAGTACGTGAGAACTTCCAGGAATTTCTGTCTTTAAATGGGCACCTTCTTGGACGGCAACCATTTCCTGACATTATACAGCTGGGTCTTTGCCAACCAGAGACATCAGAGGTGTATCAACAGGCCAAGCTACATGCTCAAAGAGAAACAGGAGCATTTTATTTGGAATGGATGTAAGTAGCTGCAGTCCATCTGCTGATAGGCTGATCCCTTGATCTAAGAAAATAATTTAATGTACAATACAATGTATGTCTGATATAAGGACCTGTTTAAGAACTGCTCTGTTTTTTCTGGGGAAAGAAAGTGAAATAATTTTCAAGAACTTGTGGGAGGAGGGGAACTCTGGATATGTAAGGCCACAAATTAGTAATAATTACATAGAAATAAATAGAGGAATATATTTACCTCTGTACTCGACTATTCCTTTTAAATAACTATACAAAGATTAAAAATAAGATACTTTGAAACTTCTCTAAATACTTTTTTTAAAAAAAGAAGTTAGAATTCTAGTGCAAATATTGGGTATGTTACAGTATGTTTTTAGGTTTTCTAGTAAAATGTACGCTTCAAAAAGGAGAGCATTTGTGTTAAGTTGCAAAGTTTTTGAAAGTAGCGAGATGGGAAATCCTAAAAGGCTTTGTGATCTCTACCCAATCTTGAAATTTCTCCTATTTAAATAATTTGTTGCGGTTTTCATATTTTTGGAAGTTGTTTAAGGAAAACGTATACATATCTAAACATTTCTCCAGCGTAGTCCAGTAGTCATCTGACCATGTAACTGTCTCTGTTAGATTCTTCTGTTTGATGTTTCTGTTCTGCAGTACTTGGTAGTTAAAAACCAGAATCACTCTATGTCAGGTAGTTATGGTAATAACCAGGCAGGTTAATCCAGGCATACTTGAATTCAGGTCTTCTCTTTGAATATTTGGTTATTTCATTTTGCATAATTCTAACAGAATTCTAACAAAAACGCTTGGAAGTTGCACAATTCAGAATAGTCAATCTTCCGGTAGTTCAGGACTTTCACCTTGGATGTGGGAGACTTATGCTGAAGAACACGACTGAAATCAACGGAACAGAGACAGATGTTTTTGTCTCCCATCCTAGGGCAAGGTTCTAAAAACGGTTTGTAGGATATGTAGCTGAATACACTGCTCTCTTGACCAGCAATTTTAGCTTACTTAAAATATGCAAAAAACCCCCTAATGTTAGCTTAGATGAGTCAGTATTTTGCAGTGAAAAATTGCTTTCATTCTAAAGCGTAGCTGCTTTGTTTGAGATGTTTTACCCATTATTTAAATGCTAAGCCTGAAGATTGAAACTGCTAATGATAAAAATTTGAAGTACATTGATTCATTTTGATTCTAGAAAAAAATTGATCTTGTAACAAGTTATTCATCACCAAAAATCATCTTATTACAGTGACAGCTTTCTGTATTAAGATCTGGCTAAACAGGATGATTATGATTGCTACTAATTCTAAGTTTTTGTTAAAGTAAGGCAAGAGTCATCTAAGGTGTTAGATTCTGTACTTAATCTCTGATTGAAATGCAGTGATAGTCATAGATTTTATTTAAATATCTAGTGATAAGAGTTGAGTCATTGCTGTGAAAAATTAAGTAAAGTTACTAAGATCTAAATAAATTTACAAATGTTTTTGAGTAAGCTTGAAAAGGAGCCTGCAGGAGAACAAGAATTCTCAGGAAGAAATTCGTATTTGGAAATAGCGCGTATCAGATCATAAAAATGTCATGAGGAGGGCTGCGTCTTGCAGTGCAACAGCCTTGCCCATGAAGTATCACGTTAATTTCTCGTGCACATATTATCTTTCTTGATCTCTAAGCTGTAATATTGGAGGGCGAAAAAATCTCGAAGTGAATGTTGGAATTTGTGTTTCCCTTACTACTTCAGTGTAAAGGCTGAGGTGAGGTATAGTGGGTTGGTTGGTTGGCTTGTTATAAAGCTTGCTGCTCAAGATGTGTGAAAAAGTGTTATCTTTTATAGAGGATTTTGAATAATAAAAAGGCACTAGGAAATGCTACTCATCTAAAATCAACTGTCTTACCCTGTAGAAATAAAAAATCCTTGAAAAACCTCTACCGTCTGGTTGTTCGTCCACATAGAGACGCAGTTTACCATGCCTGCTTTTCTAAGGATAGACAAAGAATAGCATCGTGTGGAGCTGATAAAACGCTTCAGGTAAGATACCTACGCATGAGTGAAAAGAGATGCTGTGTACTGTTTTCATAACATTTGTTAATAGTCCTGTTGCTTTTCTTTTGCTGTTATATGGAGATATTAGGGATCTAGAACATATTGGAGACAAATGATTTAGAAGGATGTATTATCACGCAAACATCAAGTTGCATGTTTAGAATAGTAAGTATTATCTTCTAGTTCAAAAGCTAAACTGTGTGATTTTAGGGTTTATACCCTCACCGGTGTAATACATGAATGTGAGATGCCTTTTGATGATATGGAAAAGCTCACAGCCTAAGTAATGTACCCCAGCATATTTAATACTTGCTTGCAAAAATGTTATTTCCAGTCACAGTAGACCTTCTACAGAACTGAGAAACAGTAAAACATTTTAGTTATAGCTTTACTATTTCCATGGGATGGTAATGGACATTATGCTACTTTGGTGCTTAATTAGTAAATTGTCTTATGCAAAAGAAATAAATCTGGGGAGAAAAATGAACCCCTGAAGTTGAGGACAGTATTAGATTGGAAATGGGCCCAAAGTGCTTAGGAAGTGGATTAGGGGAGACAGAGAGGAAAGTGACTAATATAAATTTGCCAGCAGTCTGCCTGGAGGGGAGCCAGCCAGCTCTCAAGAAAACTAGCAATCAGCCAGCCAGTAACCTGGTAAAGTATCCATATTCCAGACAGCCAAAGGTAAGGGAAAAGAACAACTTTTCTGCAAGCCTTTGGTATTGTTTTGGATGCTTGATAAGTTGAGTACTAAAGTAATAATATTAGTGGTGCTTAGTTGCTGTTCATTTGGCTACTTAATGTGTTGTTATTGTGTTTTTATTTATTTATTTTATTTGCTGGCTTCTACAATATTATGATCATGGCATCCACTTAAGGAGATGCCTGGTGGATGTACTCCTTTTACGCTGTGCTGAAGTTACTGTGCTGGGCTTCTGTACTTAATGGCCTCATTATTGAGACTGCAGATTGCTTATTTTTCCTCTTCATTTTCCACCCCAAAAAAGTAAGATCTGTGGATTGCAGTTGCATTTAAACTAAACTTTTGTTGAAGAAGTAATAGGAAAATTAGCAATAATATTTTTTTCATTGTTTAACTTTGAACTTATTCATGTTTATTCTAATAGTGGCCTAAGCTTTTCAGTTTTCAAGGCTACTTCTACTGGTTCTGTAAAATAAAAAAAACAGTGATTGCTAGATTAGGAACAGATACTCTGCAGTATTTACTGTAAATGTAGATTTCCTGTTACTTCAGTATTTATGTTCTTATTTGAACAAATACCAGCTATTTCATTGTCATTGATATTCCCATTCAATGAAAAAGTGAAGGAAAAAATGGGGACTTCACAATTGTAGTATCCTGAACGCTGCTGTAAAGAACACCTTGTGATTTGTTTTAATAACGAAGAATATGTAACCTAAGGAGGAAAGGGAGACCTGATTTCTGCCCCTGGCTCCTCCCCCTCCGCCCTCCCCCTGTAAAGTTAAATCCCAGAATTTTGGGAAATTGTTTCACATGTGGCACTTTTGCCCAACTCTCCTTTTATTGCCTATGACTAGCTCAAGACTGAGACTTTTGTCATCCTGTATGACTTTTCACTACTACTATTTTCTTGTTTGTTCCCCAAATTGTCAATTGCTGCTGAAATTCTTACTTTCCACAGAAGGATATCATATCTATATATAAAAAAAACCCCAAACCTGGAATTTGTAGTTGTATGAATAGTTGAGATTTTGTTAATAGATACAGTGTTTTGCAATTACTATAAAAAATACTGAGAAAGGACATGGATTGAGGCTTAAAGAGTGAGGGTAGGAAAAGTCATTAAAGAAACACACATTGCATACAGAAATCTTTTTTAAAATCAGTTTCCACTATTTCTTTCCCTAACAATTTCTATCATCTTTACAAAATTGAAGCTCAAATTAAATATTTTTATAATTATTATGTTAATTTACCTGAAATTATAAATGCTTTCAAAAGTAAACCAATTTTATGAAGAGCTTATATAGAGAGAGCAGTTTGAAAGAAAACAAACTTATATTTGTGTTTTAAAATTGTATGCGAGTTCTAAGATTTTATTGTTTATTGTTTTAGGTGTTTAAAGCAGAAAGTGGAGAGAGACTTGTGGAGGTTAATTTACCTGAAATTATAAATGCTTTCAAAAGTAAACCAATTTTATGAAGAGCTTATATAGAGAGAGCAGTTTGAAAGAAAACAAACTTATATTTGTGTTTTAAAATTGTATGCGAGTTCTAAGATTTTATTGTTTATTGTTTTAGGTGTTTAAAGCAGAAAGTGGAGAGAGACTCGTGGAGATAAGTGCCCATGATGATGAAATACTTTGTTGCACTTTCTCTGCAGATGGTGAATTTGTAGCAACTTGTTCAGCTGATAAAAAAGTGAAGGTAAGGAAATGGAGAGCAGGCAATTTTTTTTCAAATTAATAATTCTAATTTAAGTTTTAACCAACTCGGGCAGAGCAGATTCTTAGGTTTTTTTTAAAAGACTAAAGGTTTTTTTTAACTGCCTTAAATCTTATATGGATAATTCACTACTTAACAAACAAGCAGAAAAGCCCCACTTGTTACATAACGTAAAAGGTGCTTAATGTTAACATCATACTTACAGAATTACCGCTTACCTTATTTGTATTATCAGATGATTCTATTTAAGTAGAACATAATGTGTGAGTCCTATCCTATCCATAACATGAGATGAATGTATCCATAATTTTTTTTCCTGTTTTTTTTTTTTTTGTTACATGTGAATTATTTGGAATTTTTAATTCCTCAGTATTGTAGCAAAACCTATGTGAGATTCCAGTATTTATCAGATGCTAATCTGAATTATGACCTTTCCCCCATAACTTCTTGTTTCTAACTGTAAATATATATGCTTTCCCTTTATCTTCAAAACATTTTTAAGGTGTTATTAAATTCTTAATAGGGCTTTTAGGGCTTTATCTGTATTTCAGCATAGTTTACAGATTTTTTTAAATGAAGTACTTTAAATATATTTAAAAGTCTTTTTCATCCTTCAATTCTGTCTAGATCTGGAATTCAAGAACAGGCCAGTGTAGGTGTGTATATGAAGAACACTCGGAGCAGGTCAATTGCTGCCAGTTCAGTAACAGAAGTGGTCAGTATCTCTTAGCTACCTGCTCAAATGACACTTTCATCAAAGTAAGTGGAAAAGGTTGAGACTATTCTCATGCTGCTTATCATAACAAGATAATCATTGATGTACAAATACATTTAAACACTATAAATTAAGGTTTTTTTAATGGGCGTGGTAGAAGAGAGATGGCGACAGATTAAGAGTACTGACTACAGCTCTGTAAACGGATTTCAACAAGGCAGAACAGTGTTTATGTTCAGCGAAGGAGAATGGGCAAGTCCTCTGTTGGTAGGGCATGAAGGTGAGGGCTTTGGCAAGACTTTTAAAGTGTGGGATGGGAATGGGAGAGTATGGGAGTGAAATACCTGATTACAAACAGCATAAGAAAAATGAAGGCAGAAATTTAGGATTGAAAACATTAATAATGTAAAAAAACTGGATGCTGAAAGATTGGGGGGAAAAAAAAGCATTATGGAAGTGTAGCAGGTACATTTTTTGATTAAATTGATTGGGCATAGTAAAGAAATGAAGGTAGAAGCCAACAAAATGACAGTAATCAAAGCAAGAGGTTTGTCAGGTTAACCAGCTGGCACTGTTCAGATTGGGAGGCAGTATGTATACACAGAAAGAGCAGAAACCGGGCAACTGAAGTCTGCATCTGAGGAAAGGGGGAAAACGGAAGAATCAAGTAAGACCTAGACTGTGGCAAATAAGAGTGCAATTTCACAGTACAACTAAGCAAATCATATAGTTAACTGGCACTGAAGATGATGGTCCTACTGCCCTGGCTGTATATTCTTGCCTTTGTTGCAGTGCATGTGCTGATCTTACTCTGCAGTGGTATGGTTCAAGGAGCCAACTCAGCAAAAACCTCTGTTTGGTGGGATTGGTTTTCTGCTCGTTTAGTTCCCTGTAGTGGCTCCATTGCCCAGTTCCAGTGCAAGAGAACTGTTGGGAGTAGACAGCAGGAGTGAGATTGTTAGTGGGGGGGACAACTCTCTCTTCCAGCTGCAGCTAGCAGGATGTGAGGTATTTTAATTATAATGTGAAGCCTCATCTGAAGAGTTCTTGCAAGAGCTTGTTTGTGTTTGTGTAAGCTGGAGGTAAAATACAGTTACGATCTGATGTCAAGGTGGAAAGAAGATGTCTCAGGAGATACATTTGCTGTCTGAGACTGACACCTTGGAACAGATAGATTTAGAAGGGACTTGTTTAAAATGACAATTTTTATACTGTAAATATGGTTAAGATTTTAGACAGTTTGACACTTTCTTGAGTAATGAATAACAGAACTGAAGTATGCACAATAATCAAAAGGGCCTGATTTTTTTTCAGAGAACACCATAGAAGTGACTGTTCTTGTTTTGAGCTCTCACTTGAACAGTCAAATGTGGGGTTTTTTTGGGGGTTTGTTTTGGTTTGGTTTTTTTTATGTAGGAGAAAGGGAAGAAATTTGGAAATGGAGAAAGGAATTGTGGGCTATAGGCTTGGAAAACAGTGTGAGAGGGGTGGAGAGGAGGAGCCCTAAACAAAAAAACATATGGAATGTTCTTTGAACTTTGTTAGTAGTGATGTGGCAAGGATGATATTCAGAACGTCCACGACTAACCTGAGAGATTTCATTTTTGTTATTATGTGTAAGCTACATAATTCTGGACTTCGAAGTTGAAAGGGAGAGAGACAAGAGGAAGCTTCTTCCTCAGTCTGAGGAAACTTTCAGTAACTTTATGCTGTTCAAGGGCCTTGTCTGCACTGTACAGAAAGTTTCACTAGTTCTATGTAATTCTGATGTTAATGGTTTTCATGCACGTTAGCAGATGGAGGTAAATTGTGGGGTAGCCCAGGGCATAGCATCAAGTCCATGAGCATGTGGGTAAAACTAAGAAAAAAAAAATTGAGGTTTTGGTTGCCAGTGCATGATTTTGAGAAGAACATGAACAATTTGTCTTTGAATAATTCGTGAATGTTATTATTTTTATATGTTTATTTCTAATGCAGCTTTGGGATTTGAACAAAAAGTATTGTAGAAATACGATGATGGGTCATATAAATTCCGTCAATCACTGTAGATTTTCACCAAATGATGAATATGTTGCTAGCTGCTCAACAGATGGAACAGTAAAGGTACACAGCGTATTTTTAAATCAACTGTTTGTTTTGATGATGGATTTTTTTTTTAATAAAACGCAAAATATGTATAAGAAAACTTTTTGTCTGCATGGTCAGCTTTAATGAATTAAATCCTGAAGCAGTTCATTATTGGTCCCATTTTTAATGCAAGGTTTTGAAATGGCTTGTCCACTACCAGGGGAAAAAAAGTTGGGTGCCTGTAGTTGTAAATAAATCCTGGCTAGCCTCATTTTGAATCCTTTACTTCTCATCATCTTTTTTTTTCTTTCCGTAATGTACTTTAAGAAAACTTGGGGTAGGTGAAACTTTTTTTTAAAAAAAGAAGTAATAAATTATTAAATTAATTGAAAGTTCTGTCATCTCTGAAAATGAGTATCAGTAGACATAAAAGTTAAAAGAATTTCTATGTGCCATTTTTCATGTATGCACTAGAAGAGAATTGAGAGGTTTATGTTTTGCTTTTCCTCAGAATGTAAGTATTCTTTTTATTGCCTTTGGTTGCAACAGAACTATGCTATTTCAGAATTGCAATTCTTAAAACAGTTATCTTTCTGTAGAGTTGCTAAATCAGGAAAGAAGGGTCGCTGTAGCTGTTGTCATTCAGAAGTAAAATTGTGGTGGAGGGAACAGAAATATTCAGTAGACTTTTGGCAGGTGCCTCGATAAAATTAGGGTGCAAAGTTAGATGTATACCAGATTTCTCATGGTGGGTGACTTTTAATAGAGTTGCAGAGCAGATAATATTTTTGTTTTTATTCTTTTGTTAGGAGACAGTCTTGTAGTTGGAATGATGAGGGGAAAAAACCCAGGGAGAGGGTTCTGCTACAGTGTAATCCTCTTTTTTTGTTGTTTTTTTTTGTTTGTTTGGGGGTCTTTTTTTCTTTGGTTTTGTTTTGTTTTTTGTTTTGTTCTAAGCTGTCTGGGCTTGTGAATAGTCTAATGCTATTTCTTGACCAGGGAAAGTAGCAAAGGCTTTTTTGTATTCTACCCCTGCCTCCCTTCTTCCCTAGAAGTGATTAGGAGTTAGCTCTCCCCTGCTGTATTCTGTATCCACATCAGTAAAAAGAAGTTTCATGTGTTTCCTTTACTTTTTCTTGCAGCTTTGGGAAGCACGCTCAGCAAATGAACTGAAAAGTATCGAGATAAAAGATTTCTTCAAAAATGCAGATGACCAACCAGATGATGTGGAGGTTTTGGTAAAATGTTGCTCTTGGTCCAGAAATGGTGACATGATTTTGGTAGTAGCCAAAAATAAGCTTTTGGTAAGTACCTCACTTTAATAATTTTCTTGAAGTAGTATAGAATCATAGAATGTTTTGGGTTGCAAGGGACCTTAAAGATCATCTAGATAGAAATTATGATTAAAGATAAAATTCTAGGTCATTAAGATGTTTCAGATATAAGGTGCATGGTTTCAAGCGTGTGTAAAGTAAAAATATGTGGGCAACAAACTTGTTGACTGAGAGAAATACCTTCTAAATTCAAGAAGATACACTGTTGAGCATATAAGCTATTTGTCTATAGTGAAGTCATACAAACTGGGTGCTAACTGTTGTAATTATGTGTTCACAGCTTTTTGATGTTAAAACGTGTGATTTGTTAACGCAAGTCATTGTAAGTCATCACAGTACAATCCAATACTGTGACTTCTGTCCTGGTGATGAGTTAGTAGCAGTTGCTTTGTCTCACTGTTCTGTTGAGGTAAGTGATTGTCTTTGCTACAGTATACCAGGGAAGACTATTTGTAATATAAAATGTTACATTTGTCTTAATAGGTTCTTGTATGCAGAGGTAAAACAAATGTAGCTATTTTAGCAGGCTTTCAATGTGCTTCATTCTTTTTAATCTTTGCTCGCTCCTGAAGTGTAAAACATCAATTGGGAAACAACGTTTTAAAGTTATATGTTCATTTTGGACAACAGAACTCACGTTTATATAAAAAGACTAGGCTCCTAAATTTCTTTAAAGTTACTGTTGTCACTCAGGAGTATAGGCCTTCCCATTGCCTAACTCAAACAAAACCCCCTCTCCTTCTATATGCTGCTACAGAACATGGCAACTCACTAAAAAGGAGTAAAACAGCTGGAATGACTTTGGGACTAGCACAGCTAGAGTAAGCCTGTACAAGTATCAGTTTTGGGGCTGGGTTTTTTTTTGTTGTTTGGGGGGTTTTTTTGGTTTCGCAATCTACATGGTCAGTTGAACTTGTATGGTTTTTTTTATATATATACTGTGAGTGTGTTTTTTCTTTTTTCTTTCCCCCTCATCTTTTAAAATTATAGCAGTCAAAGAGGCTGCTGATTCAATTTCCCTGACCATCAAAATGTGATAAGCAGGCACAATTCTTGTTACATCTGATTTCAGAGTGAGAAGTAAGAAAATACTAGAAGAAATAGTAATTAAGTATACTACTTGTTTTGCACTATTTTCCCTGTAAATGCAATCTAAATCCATTTGAGTTCTTCTTTCATATTTTTGTTGTAGTTATGGAATATTAAATCTTTATCAAAAGTAGCATATTGCAGGGGACACATGAGCTGGGTTCACTGTGTGGCATTTTCGCCAGATGGATCTTTATTTCTGACATCATCTGATGACCAGACAATACGCGTAAGATGACATCTTTCTTTTTTGAAAAAATGTGAATTTATATATGTATTATCAAATTATTCATTTAAGGAATTGTTTATTATAAAATTACATAATATATAATGTTTATATTATATATGATATATATTTAGTATTTATGTGTGTTTATAGTCAATATAAATTTAAATATTTTTTATAAAATTATAAAGTTATTTAGATATACAGTAAAATGAGCTGGCTTTTTTACTTTGTTTATTATATATCTAAATATACTGTTTATCTATATGACTTTTTTAAGTCCAGTGGCTGGGGGGGGGGAATTGGAACACTTTTTTTTTTTT
>NW_008794880.1:582267-591833 GCF_000699145.1 Aptenodytes forsteri | reverse complement strand
AGAGTAATTGTAACCTTCTATTTTGTTTTAGATTTTATCTGAATCAGGAATTGTGAAGTTTTTTGAGGATCCTAGCAGACTTGATATTACTTTCATTGTTAGATATATCTGCATGTTAATATTTAGGATAGATTTCTATAATTGTAATGCCTCATTAAAACCTGTGAAAGTAGAACTATGGCTTACCAAAGTAACCTTTCCCTTTCTCCCAAGTTAACTCTTACATTCTTGGAATTTTGAAAGCAGTTGAAGTATAGAAATCTGTACTTGGTATTTTTTGTAATTGGATTTTAATACTCTCCTTTGGATGAGAAAATTGTGAACTTTATAGCTATGACTCTAAACACAGGGGAGACTGCTAGTCAGCCTGGAAAAAATCAGTTCTGTTTCATCTGTTGGAATCACTGTAGTAATTGCACAGCCTCCCCGAGTAAATAAAAATAGCACAAGCATAATTTTCACTGATTTAAAAAATCAGTGTTACTTGCAAGTTTGCGAGACTTTGGTTTACAGGTACTCTTACTCAGCAAGTTTTATATCTTGTCCTTTAATAAAACTAATGAAATACTATGTTCTTTAACAGATTTGGGAAACAAAGAAGGTGTGCAAGTCTTCTGATGCTGTGCTAAAAAGTGAACTGGATGTTGTATTTCACAATGGTGAAGTGATGATTTTAGCAATTTACAATCAGAAGCATTTACAAGTAAGCTGTATTTCTGAATACGTTAGTACATTTGAATGTTACCTGCAAATCTCAGTAGGAAACGGAGGAAGCACTGAAAGAACTGCTTGTTCATGGCTTTCAACAGTTGAACCTGTAGCAGGTGACTCTTAATGTATGATAACACTTTTATATCTAGAAACTCTGCCTAGTTTAGTAAGCAAAAAATGAAGTTTGAGGGGAGATCTCCACACTGATGTCAAAAGTGAAGCTGGATGCAGAGGAACAAAACTCTTTTCACTACTGGGGAGGCTGTGGGCCCTCCAAGCGGCTTAGCTGTGCACAGCAACGTGTAATGTGTGCAGCACATATAGACTGGGTGTTCCACAGCACATGTACGTAATGCATCAGAACTACTGTGTAATAGCTGAAGGAATCGTCTCAAATTTGGGGAATTAAAGGTGTGAGCCCAGGTCTGCCTATAGCCTTAGGAAAGCATCTTTTATGTCCTAAAGAAAATATTAGTAGTGAATACACTCTTATTACTGTGGACTGCTCCACCAAGTAATAAGTACACCAACATCCAAAATACATTTTTCCATTCCATGCTATTGTTTTTTTATCATGATTCTTTAGTACATCAAATAAAGTCAGTTGATAGGATTTTCTTTGAAGTGAAGGCAATACAGTTCATTCAGATTATGCTTCTACTTGATTGTAACTGTTTAAAAGCGGAAGCACTTTCATATTTGTTGCAGAATGCTGCTTACACAAAACGATTGCGTGTTAACCCACAAAATGGGCAACGCCATATCTTTGGCCATGAGGTAGCTATTTCAGATGTTTAGCCTAAAGCAGCATCTCAACAGGAATGAACCTTTGTTCTGGACTGTGAAAGCAATGAATTCTTATTGCTGGATGTATAGGTAGGTGAGTGTTGGAATAGATTCTGCTGCCCTGCGCTAAGGGACACTGTGCAGATAATCTTTTTGTGTAGAGTCATGTCCTTTCTCCTAATTTGGCTGAAGGCAAACATGTAGGCTATGTAATCCTGGCTAATCAGCATGACCATTGCCTTTACTTCTGGTCCTAAGAGATGCTCAGCTTTTCCTAGGCTGCTACTAGAATGAGAGCTTCCTTTGCAGAAACTTTTCTTCTTGTTTGCCCGGTACTTCGTGTTTGTCTCTTCCTGGTTATTTGTCTGTCTTCTCAACAAATTAGCCCATCCTTATTCTACCTAAAAATCCTATTAAAAAAACCTTAAGTGGAATGGTGATGATAATTGAATAGTGGGGAATATAGATGTGGAAATAGGTGTCTCCAGTGGGGCCTTGGCAATAAAAAGATTTCAGACTTTGAGACAACAGAAAGTGGTCAAAGCTGAAACTAAAATTTATGTGAACAAATAATATGTGAGAAAAGAGAAGCTGCATCTGTTTTAGTGAAGAGATGGGAGAAACCACAGCGAATGGAGTTATGCCTATTTTATGTGTGGGGAGCAGTTTAGGATAATCACCACTTTTTGTAAAATCTGTAGCGACTACTATGTAATGGTGTAGTCTGGCTCTCATTTGAATTAGTAGACCTGATCTATTTATTTGTGATTTAGTATGTTTCTATTGTAACTTTACTTGAACCATTTCCTAGAGAAGGATGGTGCTTAGATTTTCTGCCCTAAATACAATATTCTGACATCCTGTAAAGGTGCAGTCATGAGAGAAGACTCCATTGTAGAAACAGAAAAGATTTTTCTGTCGCGCAAGAAGAGAAATTGACTGAAAAGACAGTTAAGCATGTGTACTGTAATTTAACAGTCTATCTCTATCACATCTCTAAAAGTAGTTTTTCTTGCAACCATGATGTTTTACCCTTTGTAATTTGTAATCTCTCGGAATTGGGGTCCTAGTCACCTTTTGATGTGTAGCATGCTCATTTTTAAACACTTCACACTGGTAGCTTTCTAAACTTAAACTTTGTTTGTAAACCATTGTATTCTAAAGATCCCCCCCCCACCCGGGGAATTGATTTTTGGGGCGATACTGAGTTGAGATTCGGTGTATTGTGTGTGCTAATAAGTTTAAAGTCATGCTTACAGGATGCATTTGAAGTATTTTATGCTCCATTTGGCATGAGCTGTAGAATCTGGCTGGCAAGGTAAATTTGAGTGTGGAGCTTACTAAATGGCTTTTGAAATTTGGGAGTAGCATTTTGAGTTACTGTTTTCTACAGTCAGACAAACTTCAAAGTCCAACTTCTAATATTGAGATATGTTTCCTTCTGCAAAGTTGTTCTGTTCAGAGTGCATTCTTTGAAGATAGCTACACTGACCTTCAAAGCAAGTGGTTTATGAAAGTAACTGATCCTTATAATGCAAAGTTTGAAACTGGTACACTGTTCTCTTTAGCATTCTTAGCTCTGTATTGTAGTTTATTTAAGTTTAAATTTAAAAATCTTGTAATAACTTAATTAACTTCCTATCTTGCAGCTTATCAATGGAAATACAGACAATGTTAATATGCAGACAGCAGCTCAGGAATCCCCCATTTCCTGCTGTTGCTTAAGTGAAGATCTTAAATTTGCAGCTTTTGGACAGGAAAGTGGAACAATAAAGGTATTAAATCCTAGATTTGATTTTTAAAATAGTAGGAAAAAACTCTTCTTAGTGCTTTTTCTTTTTAAAGAAATGTCATTTGAATGACTTTGTACAATAATATTCTTCAATGTTGTACGTTAAGGTTTTTACATTTGTGAGTGATGCCTAAATGACAATAATTTAAAGGTAATGCTAATAACGTAGCTCTGAATTTCGTTTTACCAAGGACTAAGCTAATATGAATTTTTGGTTGTTCCAATCCATTGACTGATGAGAATCATGTATTTACAATCTTGTGTTATTTAAAAAAGGATTTGCATGTTCTTTTCCTCCTTTTCCTCAAGTATGTAAAAAAAATATAATTATTGCATTCTTCATTGTAAAGGTATTACAGTTGTTGGATGGGAAAGTTCTGAAGTCCCGGGAGGCTTACAGGACATCCGTGCAGCATTGTCGATTTACCTCTGATTGTCAGACTCTCATTTCAAGTGCTCATGATTCAGTTATACAGGTTTGGAAGATACTTAAAAAGATTATGTTGTAACTTACTTACAATTTATTTTAAAAGACCTTTTATACTATAGATAATGTGAACTCAGTAAATGACTACTGTATTCTGTATTGCTCCATCTTGGGGCAAGGGACTGTAGAAACTGTAGCCTCTATTTATACCTTATGTGATAATGAATATTACACAATTTCTGTTTTTAATGCTGTGGATGATAGAAAGGCACCAACTCCTTTAAGATGAGTGAAAGGAACATTAATTTTCAAACAAGATAACTCAACAGTTCTGATTGCGTAAGTGAAGGGTTTGGGATGCGACCCAGAACTGGCTATATGTGGTAGGTCTGTCAGTGGGCTTGCTTACACTGTCTGAAGGAATGAGGCAAAAAGACCTGTCTCTGAGCGGACTGGTGCGTCCACCTAGTCCAGTACAGTGCTGGATACAGATAATAGCTAGAAATAGAATGGCTGCACTAATGTAGTCTCAAATTAATAAGCTCTGCCTCTCAGCAAGGTAGATTGGCTCCCGAGGAGCATTCTGGTGTCTCTGTATTAGCATTTTAGCTCACCTCAGGGATGCACTTTTGAAGTGAATGTCCTGGTCATTTATGCTTACTGTGCTTTAGTTTGCACTGCAGAGCAGTTGCAGGCATGCTGACAGGATTCCTAAACTATGCTCCAGCTACTAATAAGCATTCAGTTCACACAACCAAACCTGAGCTGGTTTGAAGTAAAACCTCCAAAGCACATGTGGGTGCTGGTCCTCAGCACTGTTTTGCCCACCAAATCTGTTCCAACTTCAGTGTTCTACCTACTTGCTGATATACATGTAACCTATGCTGCATCCCACTTTGGTGTTTGTTTTGCTCTAACTCTGCATTGAACTTGTGGATCTGAAGCTAGCTTGAGTGCCATCACTGTGGTCAGTTAAGCAGTACAGGCAGCTCGCCGGTTTATCGGCTTTTGGATCCTTCTTTCAGGTGTAATGTGCTTAGTTATTCTTCTGGGTCCTCAGCTCCCTGTAGTGGACAGTGCCTCAGTTAAGCCTCCAGGATTGTCATCTGAACACCCCTGCTTTCTGTTCTTTCTTTGAAGCAGAAAAACTATTAATTTGAAAACTATTAAATCATTGTCATTTAAATTGATGCTTAATAGCTTCTGTAAAATAAAATTACATTTCTTCAGTTTTCAGTGAATAGTTGAATTAAAAATAAAAGTATCATTTTGTGATAAAAATGCAAACCAAAATGGCATTTCATTAAAAATACACTTTAAAAATACAAAAAAAGTTAATTTAAGTATGGAAAATATGAGGTCTGCCAGATGACGGAAGTCTGTTTCTTGCAATAATCAAAGGTTTAAAACCCAAAACCTCTGGGGTGCATAGAAAATTATTGTTTTGCTTTTTCTTTTTAAATTACCAGTGAGTTTTAAGCATCAAATTCACTTTGAAAATCAGATTAAGTTTGTATTATAGGGAACTCTCTCACAGGCTGACTATTAAATACTATGGCATCCTCAATCTTCAGCATCTCTACTATGGATATCTTCAATATCTAACCTTTTAATTAGTTGCCACCGCCATAAGAACTTTTCCTGTGACCTGTGACTGTTTGCCATTACAATTTTTTTTAAAAAGTATTTATGATTAGGAATTTTTTTTAAAAAGTATTTCATGTTTATGATTAGGTATGGAATTGGCAGTTGAGCGAATGTGTGTTTCTAAGAGGGCACAAGGAAGCAATCAAGGATTTTAGACTTCTGGAAAATTCAAAACTTCTTTCTTGGTCATTTGATGGAACCGTTAAGGTAAATAAAAGGCCATGTATTGACAAATTGCATAAAATACATTTTACTGTCTCTTCTAACATTTGGTATTTCCTGCACTTTGTGTTGACACACATTTTATTGAAATGATCCTAAAGCGTAAGCTGACTTTTAAGACACAATTTTGCATTTTTTTCTTGTAAGATTTACACTCTTGTTGTATTTTAACTATACCAGTAAGTATAGCAAAATGTTGGCCGTATTAGAACCATGTAGCTGAGTTTTTATCTCCTACATATTGTTGTGTAAGACGCAGGGTTTTTAACCTTTTTACGGTGTTACAAAAGTAACCCGTTTTTCCTGTATATTTGGTAGGTTTGGAATATCACTACTGGAAACACAGAAAAAGATTTTGCTTGCCATGGAGGTGCTGTCCTTTCCTGTGCTGTTTCACCTGATGGTAGTAAATTTTCATCTACTTCTGCTGACAAAACTGCAAAGGTTGGTAACTTTCTGTACAAAGATAAAAATGGTATCTTATTTGTCCTGAAATTATGCTATATTTTTTTATTATGAGGTAACTAGTGTTTATTTAAGGTATCCTGTTGTATTTCTAGTATTAAATTTCCCATATCTGTGAACATGTTTCTAAAGCTGTTACAGTCATTCACAATTAATCTTGAATATAATTTGAGGCTGTCCTGGTGGCTTCTGTACAAATAAAATGCATGTTTAATGCACAAGTTTGTGCAGAACACTTTGTTTAGTTCTCTGTATTGATTTGTTAATAGCCTAATATTCTTAATTTGGAAACCTAAGTTAAGAAAAATTTGTGGAACTTCCAGTGAAAGTGCTGTCCATAGTTTCTGGTATTCCTGGTCAGAAGCAAGGTGCAAAAAGAAGTGAACTGTTTAGTATTCTGGGGCTGTCCCATCAGATTTTTAAAGTGTCCCATTAGATTTTTAAAATACAGCTTTAAATTGATTGATGAATCCTTTTTCTATGAACAGCTTTAAACTTTCTTGTAAATGAATCAGTTTCATTAAAGAGTATATTCCAAGGAAAAAAATACACTCGCAGTCAGTTCAGTAATTTGTAGCAAATGCATTCTTGTGTGATTCAGATAATAAAAACAGACTACAGTGTAATACATACATAAACACGCACACATATGCATATGTACAAAAAGTCTTATGTACTTTTGAATACTAATGCCTTTTTAGAAAGAAGTCAGAATTGTTTTTTAACTTACCTTTTTCACTCTACTGTAATGTTTTCCATTTAGATATGGAGCTTTGAAAGTTCATCTGTTCTTCATGAGCTGAAAGGTCATGAAGCCTGTGTGCGGTGCTGTACTTTCTCTCCTAATAACAAATTATTGGCCACTGGAGATGACAAAGGAGAAATAAGGGTACTGCTTTAACCTTGCTGTTTATTTTATAATTCAATTGATAGTTCACAGACAGAAGAGTTCTCATAGTTTGGTTCTGCATGTCTAATTCACTAGCATTGTGGTTAACGTTGGGGAGTTGAAAATAGCAAAGTTTGCCACGAGACAGTAGTTTGTAACCATATTGATAGATTTATGCTCTGTGAATGCTGAGGAAGTGATTCACATGATTTACTAACAATTCTACTGTGAATTGCACGTGTGATTAAATCCTCCATATATGATACAGTTCTAAGAGGAGAATTCATTTTTTGGATCATTCTGTCACTTCAAGTAGAATGCTTATTTACAAGGTTTTTTTTTCTCTAATAGTTTGTAACCATATTGATAGATTTATGCTCTGTGAATGCTGAGGAAGTGATTCACATGATTTACTAACAATTCTACTGTGAATTGCACGTGTGATTAAATCCTCCATATATGATACAGTTCTAAGAGGAGAATTCATTTTTTGGATCATTCTGTCACTTCAAGTAGAATGCTTATTTACAAGGTTTTTTTTTCTCTAATATAGAAAAATACATTTCAGCTTTCCTCACAGGAGAGTTTTTTTCCCCATTAAGTTTACTTATATACATAATCTTCTCTCTCTTTTAGATTTGGCACATTTTAACAGGTGCATTACTTCACTCCTGCTCCCCAGTTACTGTAGACGAAGGAGAACCAACGCATGGTGGTTGGGTAACAGACCTCTCATTTTCTCCTGACAGTAAAATGCTTGTGTCATCTGGAGGCTATCTTAAGGTAAGGCTTGAAATAATAAAATATCCTAACATACCTAATTAGAATTATCAGAGTATTGCCATTTAGAGGAAAATGCAGACTAATTCAAAGAAACCTGAAACGTTTTTACTTAACGCAAAGCTGCTCCATTTTCATGACTGTCTAGCACTTTTCACTACTTTTCTTCTCAAATCTGAAAGCCCCCTGAAAAGGTCTCTTAAGAATTTAGACTTCAGACTTGGAGTTTGTTTTCGAACTCCATATATTCCATTTCTATTAGCTTCAGATGTTTATTAGCAACATCCTTCATTAACATCTTTAATATTAAAGGTCCCAGTAATTTTTGTCTGCCTTAATATCCACTCAATTTCAGCAGCAATTGTGTTCTTTATAATGAGCAGAAAAATGGTCTATGTCAGGCTTTTTTTTTTTTTTTCAAAGATACTGAGTTTTAAATTTTTTCATAAATAGAAATTCAGAAGGAATTTCAAGTGATAATTTTCTGCCTTGAAACACTTTCTATAAGTAATCTTTGGAAGAGGGCATGTTGAAACTGAGGAAATCGGTCTTTTCATCAGTCTTTCATTGGTTCAGACATCTAGTGGGCATGGCAAGGAGAAGAGGTGGTCCTTCTTTCAGTCTGTGAATTAGTTCTTCATAATTGTAAATTTCTCATGAGGTTTGGTTTTTTGGGTTTGTTTTCCACCACCCCACCCCCCCCCATGCGATAGCTAATACCTGTTAGTAGAAACTGTGTGTGTATGTGAAATGACAGGTTGTGGAGTTCTCATCTCGCAGAGTGCTGGAGGTTAGTTGATTGTTGGTCAGTGTTTAGCTGTTGGCCATGCTACCAGACTAATTCTTTGAAGTCAGTTAGTAACCATTTAACAAAGACCGTTGAATTGTGTAATTTAGCATTGAAAATATTTTCTGATGTTTATTTCACATTAAAGAACAAGACATGCATCCTGTTTCTAGCTTCCTTCCCATTTTGTCTTGTGGTTGTGCAGTATGGTGTTGTGATGCTTCTTAGAGTCATAGAATGGTTTAGGATGTTAGGGACTTCTGGAACTCATCTAGTCCAGCCCCTTGCTAGAAGCAGTTTGCAGAGTTAGGTAAAGTTGCTTAGGGCCTTGCCCCATCAAATTTTGTCCTCCACCCCAACAGGGGTGCCTCTGGGCCCTGAGAGGAGAGTGTTATCTGTAACCCTCTTTTTGGTAGTTGAAGACAGCAGTTAGCCGCCTTCTCTTCAGGCTAAACAAATTCAGTACTCTGTCTCTCTTCTATGACACCTGTTCTAGGTATCCAGCCGTCTCAATGACCATGTGCTGGACTTGCTCTAGTTTGTTAGTGGCTTTCTTGTACTAGGATGGGGCTCAACACACAGTGACTGAACTGCTGACTACTACTTTTTGAATCTAGCAGTCCACCCAGTTCATCGCCCAACTTGTATTCCACCCATCCAGTCTTTATCTCTCCAGTTTGACGATAGGGACGATAGGGACACTATAGAATCATAGAATAGTTTGGGTTGGAAGGGACCTCTAAAGGCCATCTAGTCCAACCCCCCTGCCGTGGGCAGGGACATCTTCAACTAGATCAGGTTGCTCAGAGCCCCGTCCAACCTGACCTTGAATGTTTCCAGGGATGGGGCATCCACCACCTCTCTGGGCAACCTGTGCCAGTGTTTCACCACCCTCAGCGTAAAAAAATTCTTCCTTATATCTAGTCTATATCTACCCCACTTTAGAATCATAGAATCATTAAGGTTGGAAGAGACCTCTAAGATCATCGAGTCCAACCGTCAACCCACACCACCACGCCCGCTAAACCATGTCCCTGAGCGCCTCATCTACACAAATGTA
>NW_008794880.1:573817-578409 GCF_000699145.1 Aptenodytes forsteri | reverse complement strand
GGTGGCCTGTAGCAGACCCCCACCGTAATGTCACCTGTCCCTGCCTTCCCTTTAATCCTGACCCATAAGCTCTCGGTCGGCTCCTCATCCATCCCCAGGCAGAGCTCCATGCACTCCAGCTGGTCATTGACATAGAGGGCGACACCCCCTCCTCGTCTCCCCTGCCTGTCCTTCCTAAAGAGCCTGTATCCCTCCATCCCAACACTCCAGTCATAGGAGCCATCCCACCACAACTCCGTGATGCCAGTAAGGGCGTAGCCCTGCAGGCGTGCGCACATCTCTAACTCCTCTTGTTTATTCCCCATGCTATGTGCGTTTGCATAGAGGCATTTAAGTTGGGCCCTCGATGACGCTGTCTTACTGGCAGTTCCTTTGTGCCGCTGGGAGACCATGTTGAAGGCTTGGCTAAAGTCAAGGTTAATCACATCCACCGCTCTTGCCATGCTGTTTGCAGAGCCGCCATTATTGTCAGTAGAAGTCAATTGGGTGGTTCAGCGTCATTTACCTTTGATAAATCTGTGCTAGTTGTTCATGATCACCTTCTTGTCCTTCACATGACTTGAAACGGCTTCCAGAAAACTTGTTCCATAACAATCCCAGACACTGGAGTGAAGATTACTGGCCTGTAGTTCCCAGCATCTTGTTTGTCCTTTGTGAAAATGGGTATGGCATTTGCCTTTTTCCAGTCATTGGGACCAGATTCAATCACCGTGTCTTCTCAAAGTATTGTATTTTTACTTTTCTTTCAAGATCTACAGATGGATGTCTATGAAAGCACACACGCACCCTTTTTGTAGGGATACTAGTCAGTGAAAGTCTAAAACATTTTGGGAGTTTGGAGCTCTAAAAACTGGACTGAGTTGGATTGTAGAGTTACATGGAAGATACCTTTAAACAAATGAGTCATCTTATTCATAGATGAGGTGCATCCATCTATGTACTGTTGAACTTGCTGTGTGAGTGCTACCCACTGGCCCAGCACCTGATCATTTATCCATCAACAAAGGTTCAAGAGCTAGTTAAGATCTGGGTGGGGTTTTTGTTTTTTTTTTTTTCCCCCCTGGGTCTCCATCAAATAACAGACACTTTAGGAAAGGTGTTTTTAATCAGAACATAATAGTTGTGTAGTTGCAAATCTGTATTATGCACACAACTATAATGTTACATATTTCATGAGATGAGTAAGCTAAAAGATAGTAATACCACTTGCTTTTATAGATGATGAAAGCTGAATCTGTTTCGATATTCTGCTACTGCACTCCAATGTTGCAAGAATAGAGGATAGACTTCTTATTGGAACAATCAATTAACAGCTTTGTGCTGGGTTGCGTTTGGTTCAATTTTGCATTGGTCTACAGTTTTTCTGAGAAATGTGAGATTTCAGTCTACAGTCATGGACTAAACTGATGGTCGAAGGTTTCTCTAAAAAAAAAAATTCTAATCTCACTGAAAAAAAGTCTGTCCTGCTAACAACACTGCAAATGGTTTCAACTGTGTACATGATTGATCCTCTTGTGAGTCCGCCTAAGTTTCTTAATCCAGCTATAGTTTCAATTATATTGACTGGCAATGTGTTTCATGTATTCATTTGGTTAGATAAAAATAAACAATCTTTTAAATTTAGGACATGTTACAGTTTATGTCTATTGACTGCATTTTGTGATGGGGTAGGGGGCAGTACTTGAATTTTATTATTTTGTATGCTTTCCTGAAATTGAACAGCTTCAGTCTTTTTAGATTTTCTTTTCATCTGGAAGTCTTGTACCTCTAGTAACTGGTCCTAAACTTTTTCTACTTAAGATTGCTTGTATTTTTATTTTTAATTCTTCCTCTTTGGGGAAAGCAGTCAACTGGGCTTGCCATGCTAAGCCTGTTTATAGAATTTATTCTAAGCTTCCTTCAACTAACTGTAAGCGTGTTGTTATTTTTTCATAGTGGTGGAATGTAACTACTGGAGAATCCTTACAAACCTTCTACACAAACGGAACAAACCTCAAGTCAATACACGTGTCCCCTAATTTCAAAGTGTATGTGACTGTTGATAATCTTGGTATTCTTTATGTATTACAGAAGTTGTGATTAATGTGCTGAACACTGCAAAGATAATTCTTTTTTTTTTTTTTTTCTGCTGGAAACAAAATTTTGCTAAATGTTTGACACTCATTAAGCTGTGAATTATATTTCATTGTTGTATTCATGATGTTTTCGTGTATATTTATGTACATTTATGCATGTTTTTTCAAATGAACTTGCATTTAATCTTGTTTTTAATAAGCATTCTTTTAATCCTTAAGTCTTGATTTGCATCTTAAGTATGTTGCTTCCAGTTTTGTAAGGAAATCATATTAAGATTTATTCAAATTAGTTGAAATTAATATTAATAGCAGTGAAGAAATAATAGGAATATAATACTTTGAAATTGTATTTTGTGCTAAGGCTGATGGCTAAATGCTCTCTAGCCGTGAACTCAACTGTGTAAGATGCAAAAAAATTTTTTTTTGTACTGTGATGCAAGGATTTTCATTTAGTACAGAATGGAAAGAGTCAGGGACATCGTTAATTTGAAAAATGAAACTAGCTATCTTGGTGCTTGACGTTCAAAACAAATCAAGTAGCTGTTTAGTTTACAGCAGCAGCGCGTCCCGCTCGCGGTAAGAACCTTCATGCTTCTAACCTTGTGGAGATAAAGTGCATTGTGACACGTATGAGCTATTCTTATGAAGGGGAACATCTTGAGTCTTGTTTTCTCAAGGCAAGATCTGAAAGGATATTGCAATTGAAGTGGAAGAGATTGTGCCACATTTCAAAGGATGAGTAGAGCTAACCAGCTAAACTGAGAATGGAAATAGTTTAAAAGCTATATATTGAAAAATATAAGGAGGGGTGAATTTTAGTTATTTTTCCTTTTGGAATTAACATTCAGTTTATCCTATGGAGACATTTTATTGTCATCAGCTTTGTTTACATGGGATTCTATGCACAGGGATCTCTTGCCTGGTAATATGTGATTTTCTGTTTGGTTTTTTTGGGGTTTTTTTGCAATATATTTATAGATTCAGTATAAGGTTGAACTTTTGACATTTTGTACTAATTATACTTGACATATCTTTTGTGAATAATCAGATAACAGTTTTTCTTAGGTACCTAGTAAGTCTTGTTCTAGTAAATTGCCTCTCAACTGCTATGAGCAACTGCACAAACATTAATATCATGGTTTTCATGTTTTTGTAGTTGGCGGTAGAACACTCCATCTAAGTACTTGATTGTAAAAAGTACATTAGCAAGTGTCTCAACTGATACTGAATAATGAAATTCTCACTTTTGGTATTTTTTTGTGTGCAGTTCAGAAGATTTGATATACATTCTTAGTATTTTCCTGTTTTTGACAGTCACCAGTTTCTCCTCTTTTTTAACTTGAAATTCCGCCATTTCTAAGGTGCTATTGAATACGGGTCAGTACTGCTGGCAGAAATGTAGAGAGAAGAAAATCAATAGAAAAAACTGTGATGTTTTGTATTCTAAGTATGTACAGCATTCAATAAAGATAATCCAGGCAATATTGACCAAAGTTGTAAACGAATTTGAATTCTTGAGTGGTTTGTTTTACAGGGTAGGAGGGAGGGGGGGAGTGCTGCCTCCTTTATTGTCTTTTATTGTGGTTTTATTTTCAATCTAAACATAATGCTGCTTTACAAACTACACCAAAAATACTTTGACAGGTAAGCAACAGCATTAAATATGAGGATGGAGGAAAAAGTGAACAAAGGGAAACTGAAGTCTTGGAACATGTCCTGCAATGTTCAGGACAGAGTTGCTTCTACTGTCCAGTTTGTGCAGACCTCATCGGTACCCTCCCTGAGTAGCTGAAGATTCAAGGAGCAGGAAGCTCCTCTCAGCCGGTGTCCCTTGATTGCGTGGGCTGTGCTGTCCTTATTGCACGGGACCATGTTGGTCTGAACTTAGAGACCCAACTGGGTAAAGAGATACAGGATAAATGTTTCACATGAGGAACAAGGGCAGAAAGTTGTCGCTAATGAAACTCTGATGGCAGGAAGAACTGATCACGGTTTAATAAAGAAAGTGACCTGTGAATGAGTGGAGTTCATAGATGATTTCAATTTTGAAGCAGGTAGGAAGCAAGTAGCACAGAAGCTTGAAGATGAGTGAGATAAATAGTGCATTCTTCAAATACTCTGCATGAATGACAACACAGCAGCATTATACTTGTTGCTGGAACGGAGGAAGCTGTGCTTCATGGGTGGTGGTGTGCGTTAATAGATGGTTCCTGTGCAAATGTATGGAGTTGGCTGTAAGTCTTTGTAGCTGAGGTGGAAGAAGAGAAATAGTGATGAGAAAGTCTGAAGAGCCAAAGAATAGTATCCTGGTTTCGGCAGGGATAGAGTTAATTTCCTTCCTAGTAGCTGGTAGAGTGCTGTGTTTTGGATTTAGGATGAGAACAATGTTGATAACACACCGATGTTTTAGTTGTTGCTAAGTAGTGCTTACACTAGTCAAGGGCTTTTCAGCTCCCCATGCTCTACCGACTGAGAAGGCTGGAGGTGCACAAGAAGCTGGGAGGGGGCACAGCCGGG